>NW_010334638.1:0-17720 GCF_000700745.2 Antrostomus carolinensis | reverse complement strand
CCATCTCCCCTCTGACACTTTCAAGCCATCACCCCTTGTTCTGTCACTCCCTGCCCTTGGCCAAAGTCCCTCCCCAGCCTTCCTGGAGCCCCTTTAGGTACTGGGAGGCCACTGGAAGGTCTCCCTGGAGCCTTCTCTTCTCCAGGCTGAACAGCCCCAACTCTCTCAGCCTGTCCTCACAGCAGAGCTGCTCCAGCCCTCGCATCATCCTCATGGCCTCCTCTGCACTGGCTCCAGTAGCTCCATGTCCTTCTGCTGTTGGTGGCCCCAGCACTGGAGGCAGCACTGCAGGTGGGGTGTCAGGAGAGCGGAGCAGAGGGGCAGAATCCCCTCCCTCCACCTGCTGCCCACGCTGCTCTGGGTGCAGCCCAGGACACGGTTATTGGCTCTGGGCTAAAGTCATTAACTTTGTCCTGACAGGTCCAAGCTGAATAAAAGCAAACACACATGTTTCAATGCCAGTGGCTGATGATGCTTTTAAAGATCTCGAGAAATATTTGGAAATGTCATATGACACATGAACAGCTTATCCGTAGCATGCATAGTTTGGCATAATTATTTTGCTCATTACACATTCAATTAAATCAGTTTGAAATCATGTTACTTAAATAAAAAAGCACTACCAGAGAGAGCAGGATGTGTCTGTCTTTGTGAAGATGATTGGATTTAGAAATGCAAAATTATTGTGCCAAAGAGAAACTAGACATTTAAGCCAATGCAGAGTCAAAAAATACTTTAAGAGATTTGAAGCAGAAAATTCCAATGCTCTGGATTTTTTTGAAGGTTGGAATGAAAACTCTGTGATTTACTTATTTATTTCTTTATTTGGTGGCTGTTGTTGCTAAATAGAAACATTTCTTCTTCCCCCCCACCTTAAAGGAAACCCTGAGCTTTAAATAAGATCATTTTTGTAAATAAAGCTGTAGGACTTCAGCCAGTTGCAGATTTGACATAGTGTATTTATATCAAACCTAGTGGTAATTGCAACCATGCTTCTCTCCAGCAAGGAAAACCACTGAAGTTTCCTCCAGCAGCCAACATTCTCATCCGCTTTCTGCTAATTGAGCTGCTCTGGGGTGAAACAAAAACATTTGTCTCCCTTGTGACACATTTCCTAGCATGTCCCTGTGTAATCTGAAGAGCCGTATGTGTAATAAAAAGATGGAAAGAAAAGCAGAAACAATAAGCAGAGATGAGAAAAGATACAAGAGGAAGAACTTCTCGAGATGTTGTTGGTTTCAGACCAAAGTAGACATTAGCAGGAAGGTTTAGAGCTGGGAGGAAGAAATATTCAGAATGTTTAAGGCTGATTTGGAGGGGGAAGGTTGAATTAGGTGTTTACCAGAACAGTTTTCTCCTTTGCTGAAAATGTGCACTTTTCTTAAATATATATAAAATGGAAAAGAGAAAAGGTGCATCTGAAAATGGAGATGGTTTGATTTGGCTGTATTTATCACAAAAAAAGGTTGATGCCTTTGGGGTGTTTGGGGTGTTCAAGGGCTGGAGCAGCTCTGCTGTGAGGACAGGCTGAGAGAGTTGGGGCTGTTCAGCCTGGAGAAGAGAAGGCTCCAGGGAGACCTTCTAGTGGCCTCCCAGTACCTGAAGGGGCTACAAGAAAGCTGGGGAAGGACTTTTCATAAGGGCAGTTAATGACAAAACAAGGGGGAATGGGTTTAAACTGAAAGAGGGGAGGTTTAGATGAGATATTAGGAAGAAGTTTTTCACTGCGAGGGTGGTGAGCCAGTGTCCCAGGTTGGCCAGAGAAGCTGTGGCTGCTCCTCCCTGGAAGTGTTGAAGGCCAGGTTGGATGAGGCTTTGAGCAACCTGGTCTAGTGGAAGGTGTCCCTGCTGATGGCAGGGGGGTTGGGACTGGATGAGCTTTAAGGTCCCTTCCCACCCAAACCAGTCTGGGATTCTGTGATTCTATGATGATGGGGGGTCCTGGACTCTGAATAGTCTGAACTAAGACCAAGGATCATTCCCTGCTCAGAAAGGGCTTTCCTGGGAGAGAAGCTCTCCATACATTCACCCCAGGACCTATTTCTCTCTTTGACCTCCTCTAATACAACTGAACCCCTATAATTCAGTTCTAGAGAAATCTTACTTTGGGTAGTGAAACAAGGATTATAATATAGGTGATGTTCAGGCTTTTAATAGTGCTATAAAACCCTATTAAAGCCTTTTCTCCAGATGTATTTCTCTATCACACACACCAGCGTTCATCCAGGAGCAGTAGCAGGAGCGACTCAGCTGAGGGTGATGCTGTGCCATGTCTCCCAGTCTGTTTTAAAAAAAAGATTTTAAAGATTTTTAAAACATTTAAAAGATTTAAAAAAAAAACCAACCAAACAAAAACCATTTAAAAGATTTTAAAAACATTTTTAAAAAGATGTTCAAATTCCTCCAGCTGGCCAGACTTTGGAAACTGCAGTATTTTCTGCTCACTGAGATGTGGAGGCTGAACAGAAAACCATCCACACTGTGTGAAATGTCTCTGAGGGGCAGAAACCATTCCTGAGCTGCTTCTTTGGGAATGTCTGGAAGAGCTGGATCCTTATCAGCACTCCCAGGTCCGTATTCAGCTCTTCACTTGGAGGATTAGAGGAGAAATAATCCTTTAAATATTAAAAGAAGTGTCTGACAGTACACAAGAAAAAGTCCCAGATTTTCCTCTGCTGCTAAGCATTGCGTATCCCCACCCCTGCAGGACTCCTGCTCCAGGGAGGGAGATTTCTTTGGTGTGAGGGTGGTGAGCCAGTGTCCCAGGTTGGCCAGAGAAGCTGTGGCTGCTCCTCCCTGGAAGTGTTGAAGGCCAGGTTGGATGAGGCTTTGAGCAACCTGGTCTAGTGGAAGGTGTCCCTGCTGCTGGCAGGGGGGTTGGAACTGGATGAGCTTTAAGGTCCCTTCCAACCCAAACCAGTCTGGGATTCTGTGATTTTCTGATCCTTTGATTTTCTGATCCTTTGATTTTCTGATCCTTTCCTCCTTACGAGAGAGACAGATCAGTGTCAGATCTCACAGCAGAGAGAAAGGGAAGAAGCCTTCAGGGAACTGTGGGCTGCAGGAAGGTTGTGAACTTATGTTGAGGGAAAGAAATAGGGTTTTGTCAGCCTGCAGCCCTGCAGTAAGAGCCATGACGTGCGGCTCTGCGAGGTGCTGCTTGGCCTGGGACCAGCAAAGCAGATCGTGCTGACATCGCTGAGCGATGTTCTCTGATACCCTTGGTGTCCCTCAGACCATGCTGTACCACCACACGCTCCCATTCCCTGCAGCCCTCTCTGTTCCCACCTGCCATGGGAGACATGGGTTCCATCTCTGCTTGGCTTTCCTCTGCCTGGAAGATGGATGCCGTGTTCCTCCGTGGGGACAGAAAACAAAGGAACAGCTTCATCATAAAATTGCAGCTAAATGAAGATGTGCCACTGGCCCCGCTGCCTTCCTGTGGAGAGTTTAGGTTTCTTCCTATTTTCTGAGCTGGAGACCTGGCCATCAGATAACTTGCAGAATAGAGTGAACTTGCCACATGACTTGAACCATGGAGGAGTAATTCTCCACTCACATCATTCCATTGATTAACACTGAGTTCATTAAGAAGTAGTAAAGCAGAAGGACAGGAAAGTGAGAGACCTCATTTGGACCAGCAGAATTCGAAGGGCTCCCGTGCCATATGAACCAATTTCATTAAATTGCTGTCTCCTGTGTCACTATAATTTCAGCTCTGGTTCTTCATCACTTCTTTCTGCTTGATGCGTGGCAGTTGATGAGCTTTGGGAAAGAAGAGGTTTTTACTGTCGGAGCTGTGACACATCCTGGCACAAATGAACTCATCAGACACAGAAATGAAATGACTTTGCCTTTAGATCTTCTCTCTCTGGGCTCAGTGGGTATCTCCACTCTATCAGTGAATTTCCTGGAATTGGGCTAGACCAGGAAAAGGTCTGTTGTTTCCCTCACAAGTCCCACCACCCAGATGGAGTGCCGCACCTGAGAGCATCAACAGCGAGAGGCAGGGAGAGAGGAAGAAGGTGGCAGGGCGTGAATTATGGAGTATTATTAGATTGCTGTTACTTGTATCACTTCTATAGCTGTGGCAGCTGGGGGCTTTAATTACAGAGATTAAAGGAAAAAAAAAATCTCATAGCCACTCATCAAATGGTTCATAAAATCAGCAAATTGGCGTTGTGCCTGGAAGCCATCTGAGTAGGCCTGCACCAGCAAACACGAGCGGGGAATGCCAAAGTTAGGATCCTTCCTGATGAGGAGGAGTGTGGTATCAACCTGAGCTTCAGCAGTGGATAGAAGGGCAAAGAGAGGGGACAGTCAAGCCCAGAGGTGAGGAGAGTGGTGAGCCAAGCTCAGGCTGATCACAGCGCCCGGATCCTCCTGCCACAGCCGGCTTGAGAGCTGGAGCGTGGAGAGAAAGTTGCAAGAAGAGGTTGGGAGAGACACAGAATCACAGAATGTTGGGGATTGGAAGGGACCTCAAAAGATCATCCAGTCCAATCCCCCTGCCAGAGCAAGAAGCTAAACGAAATTACACAGGAAGGTGTCCAGGTGGACACGAGGCAGTCGATGTGCATTCAGCTGGCAGGAGTCTGCTCAGCTCTTCATCAAGAACTCCAGCTGTTAATGAAGAGCCCATTTACTGTCATCTCAATGGAATGCTTTCTACCCCTTGCTGCTGGTGGGACACGCTTGCTGTACACAGCTCCTCCTGATCTTCCCCTGATCTCCCAGTGCCCTTTTGGGCAGCGCTGGGCAGGGCCAGGGGCCTGACAGACCTCCAGGCACATCTCATACTCTGGACAGGAACTAGTTTCTCCCATTCTGAGAAGAAAGAGAGGACAAAGAAGGAATCAATTTGCCACAAATCTCTTAATAAGCTGTTGAAGACAAGCTCAGCCAAGGTACTGATGACCTCCCAGGTTAATTAACCTGCAGCAAAACCTGATGTCTTTTTTTCATTCTCTCTAATTTTCTTACAGCCAGCCAAGCTCTCCTTTGCTCTGGGTTCTGAGCTGCTCATTGTGTGACACCTTCAGGTGCTTTTAAGCCTTCCTCATCCTCTGCTGGCAGATCTGGCACTGCCTGGGAGTGCCAGAAGCCAACATCCCTCCTAGATAGCTTCATGCTTCATTTTTCATTACAAAGCGATTGCATCTGGCAGGAGCTCTCTGCCTCCCAGCCTGCTGCTGTCCTGTCCTGCAGAGCTGCCATCCCAGTCACTGATACTGCCACAAAGGTGCCTTCAGGGCCAGACCAGTCCAGACTCTTTCACAGGGCAGTGTTGTGTGGGACAGTGACAGAAAGGAGCACACAGACCCCCAGGACAGGAAAGCTTGTGACAAGGACAAGGAGGGAACCTTGCAAACACCTAGAATGGCCTTGGTGATCTGGTGGCAGTTCAGCTCCCTGTGGAAAGCAGAGCAAGGGCTCAAACACTGAATCTGCAGGTGGATCTTCATAGAATCATCATAGACTCATAGAGTCATAGACTAGTTTGGGTGGAAAGGGAACTTTTAAGGTCATCTAGTCCAAACCCCTGCAGTGACAGGGACATCTTCAACCAAACTGGGTTGCTCAGAGCTCCATCAAGCCTGACCTTGAATGTTTCCAGGGATGGGGCTTCTACCACCTCTCTGGGCAACCTGGGCCAGGGTTTCACCACCTCATTGTGAAAAATGTCCTCCTTCTATCTAGTCTGAATCTCCCCTCTTCGCTGTTATGGACCCTTTCATCCTACCTCTAAGAAAGCAGATGTGATAGCAGAGAGTAGAGCCGTGGAGTTGAGCAGGGATGGAGGAGTCAGGTTCCCGAGGGACCTCTGGGCCAGGCGGTGGGTTTGAGTCTCTCTGGAGGTTCCTTTAGTTTGGATAGACTCCTCGGGAGAGCTCATCATTTCCAAACACACCGAGAGGAATTTATCCACAGGGAGAGGCTGCGTTATCTGAGTGAATCTAGCACCCAAGGGTGACACCTCTTTGCCAGGGACAGAGACTCTGCTATTTTTAAGCTGTGAGTGAGAATGGATAAGGAGAAGAATATGTACTGCAAAGAGGAGCAGAGTTGCACCAACTTCTTGGAGTTGACAATTTTTCTGGCAGCTTCCTCCTCCGTCTCCTCTGTTACACTGACTGAAAGCCTCCCAGTGCCCAAGAATTTGTTTCTCCTTCATGCCTAGTTGATGTACTCCAGTTGATGTCTTATGTTTGCTCAGATAGACCGTGCATAATCATCTCTTTTTGTTCCCAATGGGGGAAAAAGAACAAGTTAAATGATCAGAAACAAGGAGGATTAATTGTTTGGAGCAGGCACCACATTCTTTTTTCTCCAATGACAATCACATTCACAGATCTTTTGGTATAAGGACATGGCCAGGTAGTAAAAGGAGAGCAGCTCTGGTCCTTGAATGGGAATGAAGCTGCAGGTGACTTTGAATCATTGAATCATGGAATGGTTTGCGTAGGAAGGGACCTTAAAGCCCATCCAGTCCCAACCCCCCTGCCAGCAGCAGGGACACCTTCCACTAGACCAGGTTGCTCAAAGCCTCATCCAACCTGGCCTTCAACACTTCCAGGGAGGAGCAGCCACAGCTTCTCTGGCCAACCTGGGACAGTGGCTCACCACCCTCACACCAAAGAATTTATTCTTCACATCTCAGCTCCATCTCCCCTCTTCCACTTTCAAACCATCACCCCTTGTTCTGTCACTCCCTGCCCTTGGCCAAAGTCCCTCCCCAGCCTTCCTGGAGCCCCTTCAGGTACTGGGAGGCCACTGGAAGGTCTCCCTGGAGCCTTCTCTTCTCCAGGCTGAACAGCCCCAACTCTCTCAGCCTGTCCTCACAGCAGAGCTGCTCCAGCCCTTGCATCATTACCTGGAAAGGGTCACCAGGCTGTGAGTGTAGCCATGTGACAGATTTTGGGTGACCCTTGCTGAGATGCTCTGCCACCCAGCAGCCAGGTTCCAAACCTCCCTGGCAGCGCTGCCTGAAGCACAGAGGAACCAGAGCTCAGCTTCATCCTCACACCCAGCATCTGCTGGGGCCTGAGCTTCCAGCATAGAGACCCAAGGGCTGTTCTGGGTCAGAGCTAATGGAGCAGCTGGTTCAGGCCATCGCCTTCGGGTAATGAGAGGGAAAAACCTGCCCCGGCTGTGCCCCTGCCCCTGCCCTCCCTGAGCCATGGGCCATGGGCTTGCTTCTCTCACAGGTGGCGGTTTCCAACCTCCCTCACTGCTACAATCAGCTAGGGAAGATTTTTATTTTTATTTTTATTCTAATAAAAAAGGTTTTGTTAAACCTGACCAGTTTCACCAAAATCTCATTGATTGCCGTATTTTGCTTCCCAGTCAGAACAAATGGATTTTTTTCCACAGACCAAGAGGCCAAATAGTTGAGATTTCTGCGGCATCACGCGGTGCTGCCCCAGTTACACTCAAAAGCTGCCAAGATCATATCTCAGAGCCTGAAAAACCCTAAAACTCCTACCCATCTCAAAAAGTCAGAACTCAGTAGTGGAAGTGGAAATTGTAATTTGTTTTCAGCTCAAAACAAACAAAATTCCCTAAAAGATGTCTTGGGTCATTCTGGAAGATAAATGCTCCTGAATGTTCTTCACGTGAGAAAAACATCAGTGAAAACAAGAGACATTAATAACCTACAGATCGTGTTAATTGCTTGTTCTTGCCTTGCACCTATAGTTGTCATTAGCTATAGCAATCAGATATTAATATTATTATTTTATTTAGACAAAAAGTAGGACATCTGCAGTTATTCCTAATAACAGGAGTAATCATTAGATTGTAATTATCGTCGTTATTCTTTATAAAACAGGGCTGTGGCTGTTGGAATGGGCTTTTTACACCAAAAACTTGTGTAGGTGCAGTTCCTCTGATTAATTAATTCTGAAGGCTCAGGTGGTGGGGACGGGACCCTCTTGGCTGCAGCTCTGGCAGGACCACGGTGGCAGGACCGTGGTGGCAGGACCACGCAGCTGCTCACTGGGGGCATCTCCTCAAGCATCCTCTGAGCCGTCTCCCTACCATCACCTCTGCAGAGGGGACACAGTCTGACTAGCCCGGGCTCTTGGGGAGGTCTGCAATGCTAAAAATCATCTTTTGGGCCATGAGATGCCCTGATGTTGTAGGGGAAAGAGATCTGGAGGTCCTGGTGGACAGCAGGATGACCATGAGCCAGCACTGTGCCCTCGTGGCCAGGAAGGCCAATGGCATCCTGGGGGGCATTAGAAGGGGTGTGGTGAGTAGGTCCAGAGAGGTTCTCCTCCCCCTCTACTCTGCCCTGGTGAGGCCGCATCTGGAATATTGTGTCCAGTTCTGGGCCCCACAGTTCAGGAAGGACAGGGAACTGCTGGAGAGAGTCCAGCACAGAGCCACCAAGATGATGAAGGGAGTGGAGCATCTCCCTGCTGAGGAAAGGCTGAGGGAGCTGGGGCTCTTCAGCTTGGAGAAGAGGAGACTGAGGGGTGACCTCATTAATGTTTATAAATATGTAAAGGTGAATGTCAGGAGGATGGAGCCAGGCTCTTCTCAGTGATGCCCAATGGTAGGACAAGGGGCAATGGGTGTGAGCTGGGACACAGGAGGTTCCACTTAAACTTGAGAAGAAACTTCTTTACAGTGAGGGTGACAGAGCCCTGGGACAGGCTGCCCAGGGAGGGTGTGGAGTCTCCTTCTCTGGAGACATTCAAGACCCTCCTGGACACCTTCCTGTGTGATCTCATTTAGGTTCCTGCTCTGGCAGGGGGGTTGGACTGGATGATCTTTTGAGGTCCCTTCCAATCCCTGATATTCTGTGATTCTGTGATGTGACCAGCCTTGCTCCGTGTCCTGCGGTTTGTGCCGACCTCGTTGTGTGTTCTGCTGCTGTGTAAATGACAAAAATTACAAAGACAAATTTCTTCTCCCATTTTGAAGGAGGTTTTTTTTCTTTTCTTCTCTTTTTCATCTGAAGCCACAGCACAGGCAAACCTGTCCAGGCCTCTCATTCTGCAAACTTCACTTAACAGGGAAATGGCTTTATTTGTGTTTGGGTTTTGAAATGCAGCCTAATGACATGCAGGCCTGTGGATTTTCCATTCTGTTTTATTTTAGGAGGTAAGTGCTGAGCATTTCTCATCTCTCCTCAGGACAAAGCGTGCTCCTGTCTCAAGAGAGAGGAGTTCTGGTTTGTCCCTTTGTCCTCTACAAGCTGCAGTACCAGTCTCTGCTCCTGTAATGGCAACACACAGATACTTCTCACTGTCCTTGAACATACACCTGTGTTCAGGTGCAGACTGTAAACATGTTGGGAGCATCAGAAGGAGAATTCATAGGATGTAAGTTGTGCCAGGGGAGGTTTAGATTGGATCTGAGGAAAAAATTCTTCACTGAAAGGGTTCTGAGGCATTGGAAGGGGTTGCCCAGGGCAGTGGTGGAGCCACCATCCCTGGAGGGATTTAAAAGATGAGTAGATGTGGTGCTGAGGGACATGGGTTAGTGGTGGACCTGTCAGTGTTGGGTTTACAGTTAAACCGGTGGTCTTACAGGTCTTTTCCAACCAAAACAATTCTGTGATTCTATGACAGATGCAAACCCATGGACTGGCAAACCTCCCTGACTGGGAGCTCATCTGTCCCACAGCAGAGGCAGGCACCACGCGCTGTTGGCTGCTACAGTGTGTGCTTCCAAGCAAGGTGTCCATGGCTTGTGTTTTCATGGTACCGAGAAACAAGAACGTGCCTTTCTCCAACCTACCCTGCGTAGCTGGAGCAGCTGTTTCCTCCAGGAGCCTCCCCTGCTTCCTGATGCCTTGGAGGTCCAGAATTGGACCTGAAATCCTCTTAGGTGCCCTTCTTATGATCTTCTGAGGAGTCTGACTGTCTCCATTCTTCTGCAATGGGGAGTAGAAGAGCTGTTGAAACACCAGGGGGTGGGAGAAGGCATGCCCAACCTGAAGGAAGCAATGATGTAATAATATTGCTTTTTCTTTAGTATTATCAAGTCCAAATATCCCAAACTCCTCATTCAGCTCTGCCTACACCACACAACTGTTTCCCAGGAGCTTCACCCTACAGCAACCTGGACTCCTGGGAGCACTTTGCCCCTGTGCTGACCTCTGCTCAGGGAACCAGAGCCTGAAATCACTCATCCAAGAACCATCTGCAAAGTACTGCAACCTCCAAAACTTCAGGAGTCACTTTCTAAAAAATCTGGAGGTTGTCTTTTGAAGTATGTGACTTTTTAGAATGGAAAATTCGTCAGATTCTCATATTTTTAACTTATTTTGTGAGATTTGAAGCTGGAGGGGAGGTGTTATTTTTAAGCTGCTGGTTTTTATCAGCAGCGCTGGAAGTTACTGAGTTGAAAGCTGAATCTCATCACATGCCTTTGAGTCTTGAAACTTTCATAAAAACACAGCTACTCCACAAGTCCCAATGAAACTTGGAGAGGTGATCTCTGACTACATGAATCAGCTCAGGAAGCCTTCTCCTAAATTCTTAACTGTTATTTTTTCTGCCAGCTTTAAGTTTCTCTGGATACCAGGGACAATTCTATTAAATAATCCTGAGATTTCAGTTTTGTTTGTTGATTGTTTAATGTACTCCTTTTATAAGGACTGTAAAGGGTATAAGGACTGTAATATAGTCTTGGAAAGCTGTCAGTCTCCAGCTCTGAGTCTGAGGAATATATAATAAGCTCAGTGTCCTGACATGCTCATGTGGACAACTGAAGAGATGAGAGGAGGCGAGGGCAGACATAAGGCTTAAAAAATTTTTGTCTGGAGCATGAAGTAGATTATAAAGGAAAATTGTATCATTTTCATTTGACTATGGGGAAACTGAGGCACGTGACTTCCTATTTTTTTCTCCTCTCTTCCATGGACACAAACATCCCAGAGTCCCCAGACCCTGTATGGAAAAATCCTTGAGCCCTGCTCAGAAAGCAGACTGAGCTGCACTGCTGGATGCGTTCGTGTGTGCAGACCATGGCCTGTCCAATTTGTACGCTTGGTGCTGGTTGTTGACACACCTCATCAAAATAATGCTTTGCTCCTTTCATCTGAGGATTTCAAAGCACTTTGCAGACATCAAACGCACCTCACGCTGCAGCTGGTGAGCATGACTGCTCAGGGGGATGATCTCAGCTGAGCAGAGACAGGCTTTTGCTTTCTCCCCTGATCAGGCAATGGGCTGACTTGAACTGCATCCCATGGCATCTTGAGCTCAGCAGGACCTTCTAGTGGGGAGAAACCTCCCTAGGTTCCCTCTCTGAGGAAGAATTCCTTTGCTGAAAGGGTTCTGAGGCATTGGAAGGGGTTGCCCAGGGCAGTGGTGGAGTCCCCATCCCTGGAGGGATTGAAGAGTCGTGTAGACATAGTGCTGAGGGACACGGGTGAGATGGGGACTGGTCAGTGTTGGGTTCATGGTTGGACTCGATGATCTCAAAGGTCTTTTCCCATCCAGGCAATTCTGGGATTCTGGGATTCTTACCTCTCAGAGACTGAAACTGGATCTCGCCCATGTTCTTGGACTATCATTAATAAGCTGAGCCCCTTGTGAGACTGGGGAAGTCAGTGCCTGGGCTCTCAGTGCCTCGGTGAAGCATACGGGCAGCCATGGTTGTCATCTCAGGTATCTTCTGAGATAGACACAGACTAGATCAGCCCTGCACCTGGCCTGATGTGGCCTTTGCAGCTCAGGCCTGGATGACCATGTGTCATCTCTGTTCCCCTGGGACACATCACAGCCAGGCTGATACTTGCATGGCTGTTCCTAACTCTTCAGAAACTCGGAGGAAAAGAGGGCAAGGAAATACCAAGCAAAGAAAGAGAGAAGGAAGATGAAAGATGACATTTCTTTCTTGAGGCAATGCAAAAAATAAAACAGAGTCCTCTTTCCCCCCCTACTTTTTTTTTTTTTAATTAACATATTTGTTTCCTTTCTTGGCCTAGAAGATGGTTTTGTGCCCTGAAAAATCTAATATAATACACTCCTTCATTTCTGACTGACAGCTTCTGAAGTGTGCAGAGGAGCTCTTCCTTCTCCAGCACTTCAGGAACTGGTGCCTGACTGGCACCGCAGCGCAGGCTTAGGCAGGGCTGTGGCACTGTGGTCCCAAACATCTCCCCAAGCTGCTTTGGGGAGTTTAACTCAAAAATAAGGTTGGGACAAAGCCGGTGGCAGCTTTAGTGATGTGCATTTAGGAGGATTGGATTTATCCAGCTCTTCAAACAACAGATTGGGAGTTATTTCTAAAAAAAGGGTTGGTACTCTGGCTGCTTTTCTTGAGCGCCTGAAGAAGAGTGTTGGCAGAGTCTGTCTGGACCAGCTGGGCCAGGAAAGCTGGGGACACCCCCAATAGACACAGCCTCCCAGGACAGATGGGAGGATGACAGTGTTTGTTCCTTCTGCTTAAGCTCTCTGCCCAAGCCTCACCTCAACTGTGTCAGTATTTCTTCAGATCTGATGCTGTAAGACAAGAAATGATTTAGTCAATTAGGAAGGAATGGGGGAAAAAGGAACGGGATCTTGGAGAGAAACTGGTCTAAAGATAGAAGCTGTTGGAGCTGGAGCAGCTACTGAAGTGCCTGTTTAATTTCTTGACCACAAATTTAACAGCTTAAATTTTAGAGCCTCCATTTCCTTTGTAGACTGGGAATAACTCAGGAGCTCTTGTCTGCCCCTTACTTTGGGTTGCTGGAGCAAAGATACTCAAACATTGTCCCAAAGCTGAAAGTCAGGAAGATCCCACTGACTATTACATTTCCTCCATGGACTATGTAGCTGATGCCAAGTGCAACTGCACTGAGACCTTGAAAATCACCATCCATCTCCTAAAACAGGCTCTGCTCAGGGTTGAGCCAATTGGCTAAATCTATATTCACTGGCAGTCGTGGCAGCAAACTCAGAGTAGGGGACTAAATATATCTCAGCCCTGCAGCCTCCTCCCAGAGAAGGGAGGAAAAAAATGAAGAAGATGGAATGAATGAAGGGCCTGAGCATTCCCAAAAGTCATTGCTTCTCACATTATGAAATATAGACGACATTTATGACTCTAATACCAATATTGATGTTTGTTCAGTGCTTGAAGTAAATATCTTCCCAATCGATACAAATAAATGCAGCTGAGTTTTTGTTGTGTGTAGGTTTTCTATTTGGGGAAGAGTTGGAAATGCCTTTTCTTTTTGATTTCTAGCCTCCTTAAAAACTTTCAGATATTGGATCATGAATGGACCGTGGGAGGGACAGATGACAGATGAGACAAAGATAAGAACCATTATTTACAAAGATTTTCTTTTCCATCCTCTGATATTTTTTTTTTCTGCAACCCCACACAAATTATTTCCATAGATCAACATATTTATGCTCATAATAAGGAAAATACAGGTTAGGTTTTGAGTAATATTTGACTAGTTCTAGTGAAGAAAAACTAAAATGTGAGATTCCCTGAGCTAGGCTGAAAAAAAAAGTCCCCATCTTGTTGTGGCACAAAGAATTGGTCCCGTTCTTACAACTCAACTCACTGAATGGGCAGGAAAAAAACCCAGAAATAAGAAAACCAATGGGAATAGAGGGGAGATAGGAACCGTCCTGTCTTATCTGGAGACAGATGGATGTTCTGGATTAACTTTGGAGTGGAGACTTGATTTAATGCTCAAATCACCAACAGTGCTGCCAGTTCCAGAGGTGAGCCCTCACACAACTCTGATCTCCAAAGCAATCTCTGGGATTTCTGGTGAAGGTTCAGGACTCTTCCTTGAAAAAGTCAAGACCGTTGTATTAATACTCAGGATTTGTGTGGGCTCAAATATGAGGATCCTGACCGTGAAATTCTGCAAAGCTCAGATGCTGAACCTGAGACGCAGCTGCTTCTTGGGTGGAATTACTGTGCTTGTGAATATTGCTTGAGGGAAACCAAACAGGGGAAATAAAACTCCTTGTTCACGTGAACTGGCCACACAGCTTTCCCAGGGTGCTGGCGAGGTAGACACGACCTCATTTTTCAAACTCTACCCTGAAAGAGGCTTTAAAATAAAACTGAACTTTCTTGCTACATCAGCAAAAAAGCTGAGCCTATTTCTGCTGACTTTGAGCTCAGTTATTTGAGAGGTGTGGTTCATCTTTAGATTGCTAAGATCTTTTATTCAGTCTGGTTTTAAGCTTGAATTTAACTTGTCCTAATAGGAAAGGACCGAATGAGACCAGACTGTTTCAGCACAGCTCATCTTTGTCTGAGTCAGTACATTTATCATCTGTAGCTGTCACGTAGGGAGACTGGTGTGCTGAGGAGTCTTGGAATGAGAAATTGGATCCAGGGTTATTTTATATGCAGTTCTTGTTTGCCAGAAAGCTGGTTTTACATGACCAGCATATTTGTATTAAAGATAATAAAAGGTCATCACAAACCCAACGGTTTCTTTCTTGGTCTGAGCTTGGTCTTCCATTTGGTACCATCAACGCCTTCAGTAGCACTACCAAGATCAGGGGATTTTGAAGGAATCACACGGGGAGATCGAGAGCACGAAAAAGCAGCAATGTTTGCAGAGTCTATTGTACTTTCTTATTAATGGAAATTTAACAAGTGGAAAAAAGTCTGTAGTTTTCAGAGCCCACAGTAGCCAGGGCTTTCCAGGCAGGGAGAAAGAGCATATCCTACCCTTTAGGTTTATAATGTGAGGATTAATCAAATGCATAATCCTTGCTGTTTCCTTTGTATCACAGTTTTAATGTCTGCATATTGTCAGTCTTGTAAAAGGGCTTGACTTTGTGATGGCAGAAGAAAGAGGCTGGGAAGGACTCTTTGATCATAAAAGTCTCCGAACAGCATACGACTGCTCTGCAACTCCTGGCAGGGGATCCTCAGCACTTGCTTTCCTTTTTATTTTTCTTTTTTCTTTTTTTTTTTTTCCTTTTGTAAAGAGAACCATTTTTCATGTCCACTCAGTGGTACTCGCCTGACATTTAGTGACAGGCTGCGGGTGAAGTCAGGCTTCACTCTGGAGCAGCCACCAGCCAGCTGCTCTGCTCGGTCCCCATCCTCCCCCACGCTGTCCCCTCCCTTCTCCTCTTTGGTGGCTGCAGCCGAATCAAAGCCCCTCAATTAGGGGCAATGGGTGTGAGCTGGAGCACAGGAGGTTCCACTTAAACTTGAGAAGAAACTTCTTTCCAGTGAGGGTGCCAGAGCCCTGGGACAGGCTGCCCAGGGAGGTTGTGGAGTCTCCTTCTCTGGAGACATTCAAGACCCGCCTGGACACCTTCCTGTGTGATCTCATTGAGGTTCCTGCTCTGGCAGGGGCGTTGGACTGGATGATCTTTTGAGGTCCCTTCCAATCCCTAATATTCTGTGATTTCGACAGCGAGAACAGCTCACTTTTTACCTTCTCCAAGGAGACCTGTGGAGCCAGCACTGCTGTGAGAGTCTGATCTATGAGCTGGAGTCAGCTCATCTGCCAGGTTTGCACGTGGAGCCGTTTGCTTCGGTCTCATGCCTCCAGGCAGCTTGCTGGGGTCTGCCCTACAGACCTCCTGCTATTACAGATTAATTGATTTTCAAGCCAGCAAGAATCACAGTGATTGTCTTGTAGGTTTGCTATTGAGGCAGTCAAATCGCTCTCTCTACGATGCACTTATAACATCCTCGTAGCTATAGAAACTAGAGGAATTTATAGGCACCACATGGTTTCTTTGGTTAAATCTATATCAGTAAATAACACCATGCCAGGGAACATTTTTTGGGTACCAAAACATGCTCATCCTCACGGTGATATCATTAACACGCTCCCTGGCACGGCACTGTCCTGGGCACTGCTGAGGTTTATCCTGAGTCAAGCTTTGCTGGCAACGGGCAGTTTGCACGAAGAATTTAGCAGCATCAATTTGGTAATGAGCTCTTTGGAGTGAGAAGGAGATTTGGTCTGTTCCTAGCTGGTGCAGAGGGTGCACCATGCTGACAACCCATAAAATTAAGTGTCACAGCATGGCAGTCTTTGGTACTTTGGCAGGGTCATTAGTGGACATCTACTCTTCAGCAGATGGTCATCCCTACAGAAAGTCTACTCCATTTTGGGGCTCTTAGGCCATTTGTACAATTTATGATATACAAAGGTCTAGTTCCAAATATCTCTACGTGCAAATGAGCTGTCTAAGGGGGTGGGGGGGCTTTGATTCAGTTTGTGGTGAAGAAACGGGCATTTAGAAATAATTTATAGCTTAAGACTAAAATGATAAGGGGAAATGGGTTTAATGACAAGGGGAAATGGGTTTAAGCTGAAAGAGGGGAGGTTTAGATTAGATATTAGGAAGAAGTTCTTCACTGTGAGGGTGGTCAGACACTGGAACAGGTTGCCCAGAGAAGCTGTGGCTGCTCCTCCCTGGAAGTGTTGAAGGCCAGGCTGGATGAGGCTTTGAGCAACCTGGTCTAGTGGAAGGTGTCCCTGCTGCTGGCAGGGGGGTTGGAACTGGATGTGCTTTAAGGACCCTTCCAACCCAAATCGTTCTATGATTCTATGATACTTATCTCTAAAGTGAGTTTGAGTTCAAACCCAAAACAAGACCAAAAAAGCCTCAGCTGAACGTGAAACTTTTGAAATGGAAAATCAGGTTTGGGATTTTCCTGTATATTTCTGGAAAAAACAAAAAAAAAAAGCACCTGCTTCTCTTATGTTCTTCAATATTCATCAGAAAACCCTAAAGTCAAAACCCAAGTAACTCCTAACAAAAAGGCAAAATTCTCCGGTGAAAGAAGGGATAAGAGGGAACATTTTACAAGCAGTTCTATTCAAAACAAGAGCTTTTTAGCTACTTGATCACAAAAAGGATGTGAAAAAAATTAAGGGCTGTAGGTATTTTTTCTGATCACATAATTCAAGAAGAGCTGATTAAGTCCTTCTGAAATGCAGAAAACATCTGAGAAATGTCAGACCAATAAAGGTATTTCTGGTGTGGCTGTTTTAAGCAACTGACAACAAAGGTTTAGTACAGGAACGCTGGCTCAGTGGTGATGTATCACCACGTCAACATGGCAGGGGAAATATTAAAAGACAATAACTAGTTAGCTGATTTTTCCATGACTGGAAGTCATTTGGACATGTGTGTTTCTCTACTTGAGATACTAGAAAAAGAAGTAATTGAACTACCTAGAATCAGTGAATTTTCCATTTGGGGAGTAGGAGGAAAAAAAAAATAACATCACCCAGTGGAGGATAAAGCAGTTTTCTCGTTTATCTTGATATGAATCTGCATGTGTACACAAGTAATCCAACCCAAGTCAACAAGAGTTCTTGTTTGTACAAGAGCTGCGCTCAGCAAACATCACACTCGAGGCTTGACAGAGAGAGCAGCTAGATCTGCAGCAGATGCTGCACGTCTGCTGGTGCTCAGCCAGCTCGAGAGCTCAGCGTGAACCGTGAAACACTCTCCTGAAGCTGCTCCATGAGAGTGGGACACCTTTCTGGAAGCTCCATCTTAGCTTGCTCTCCAGAGGACACCCTTTGGAGGAACTGACAAGCACAGGACAGTAAGTCAGGCATTATTGAAAGAAGAAAAAAAATACAAAATTTCCATACAAAAATGCTAAATCTTTAAAAACACTTTTTTTTTTCTTTTTTTTTCCCCTCCCCTCCCCTCCTTCATTCATTTCATTTTAAGTAACCACTCCTCATAGCCAGGCTGGCATTTCTGGATCCAAAAAGAAAACACCTTGTGGTGGGTTGACCCTGGCTAGAG
>NW_010334637.1:0-23551 GCF_000700745.2 Antrostomus carolinensis | reverse complement strand
CACCTCTCTTGACCTGCTGGCCACACTTCTCCTGATACAGCCCAGAATACAGTTGGCCTTCTGGGCTGTGAGCGCACATTGCCGGCTCATGTTGAGCTTCTCATCCACCACCACCCCCAAGTCCTTCTCTTCAGAGCTGGTCTCAATCCACTCATCGCTCAGCCTGCATTTATATTTAGGATTGCCCCGACCCAGGTGCAGGACCTTGCATTTGGCCTTGTTGAACTTCATGAGGTTAGCACAAGCCCACCTCTCAAGCCTGTCAGGGTCCCTCTGGATGGTATCCTATCCCTCCAGCCTGTCAACTGCACCACACAGTTTGGTGTCGTTGGCAAACTTGCTGAGAGTGCACTCAATCCCACTGTCCATGTCACTGACAAAGATGTTAAACAGCACCAGCCCCAGTACCGACCCCTGAGGGACACCACTCATCACCGGTCTCCGCTCAGACTTTGAGCTGTTGACCAGAACTCTTTGAGTGCGACCATCCAGCCAGTTCCTTATCCACCAAGTGGTCCATCCATCAAACCCACATGTCTCCAACTTAGAGACAAAGACATCGTGCAGGACAGTGTCAGACACCTAATTTGCAATGTTAATTTGTGTTTGAGTTACTTTTGAAATTACTTTGAAATAGATCTTTCAAAATCTGACTTGCCTTTCTGGTGAGAGTATAACATTGCAGTTAATGAGATTGCTTGCTTCTGTGAAGGGACCAGGAGGTTTGGCTTCATCTTCCATCATTATGATGTCATTTTCCAACAGTGTTACTGAATGGTCACAAGAACCGAAGAAGTTGCAGTGAGTTCCTGGGACTAAATCCTCTTTATGTAAACCACCTTAAACCAATTTTAAATTATTGGCATAGCAAGTATTTTATACTGCTTGAGGGCCAGAACCTCTAATTAGACTTTCCATAAGAAGTGTGGTCGCCAGAAGAAGCAACCTGACAGTCTTTAGGAATAGTCTTTGTGTAAGGCCTTGTACTCCAGAGATTTAGAACATTCCTACAAAAGTTTATTATCCTGGCTGCATTCTGTATCTAGCCCGTGTTATTCACTGCAGCAGCCCTGACCACAACCAATCTCTACATCGATACCCAAAAGGAACACCACTCTGTTCTTTCCGTCTGATTATTCAGGAGTTGTAATCAAAGGAAAGTAGTCTTAGATATATTCATTTATAGGATAAGTGATAACTGCCAGCATTACTTAAGCCAGTTTTCAGATAGCTCCATCTTATCAAGGGCTCTCAACTGTATGCCCTAGATCAACTGAGCAAAAGATGGATGAAAGCCAGCAGGAGTGATCTCACTCCTTCTCATCCAGCAGATCCTGTCTTCCTCAATTCTACTTTTGCTTCCCAAATTCCTGTTTACTCTGTTTATAGGTGTCCTGAATGTACTTACATTAACTGATCTGACTGAATTTGATCTGTGTAGACAAGCAACTAAGGCTGAATTTGCAGTGAACTTTCCTTAAAGCTTTTAATAAATTTTTTAACATCCTGTAAAATATTGCAATTAACTCCCACCTGTTGAATGTATCTGTGCTTGCAACAGTAATTCACATGATCTTTGTATACCAGGGAACTAACTGAACTTAATTTCTTGCATTGGACTTTCCCATAGGTTTTACAGATAGTTAAGTGATCAAATATGAATGAGAGCATTGGTCTATGTATCACTCCCTGAAAACCATTGTTAAACAAATAGTAATATTCAGTGCATAATTGTATCTGTGTACACATTATCCACTTGTCTGAACAAATTAAAAAAAAAAGAGAGGAAAAAATTAACAATAGTAGAATATTTGCATACAGTATTTACAGTGCTAGTAAGTAAACTTGCTAGTGATCGAAGCTTCTGTCAAAAACACCTGTTGTAGTTATGATGTCTTTATTCAAGCGTCAGTATTCAGTCTAATATTGTGATTTATGAAGTGTATTTGTCATTGACGATCAAAATGCTTTCTCTAATGACATTTCTTTTTAGAAAATTGCTCAAATGCAATGAGCTACTTTATTCACTAGTCACACCTGGTTTTCCCTAGGTCCTCATTCCAGTGCAACAAAGACAACAGTATGGACTCTAAACCAAGCCAATCACATATGCTGTATCACTTAGCTTAAATAGCCACATATTACTTCTCTGTCTCTGACTAGCTTTGTTTCTCTTTGCAGCTGTGTCTTCACCATCTTCATTTACAATGAAAACTAACACATTGAGCACAACAGTGCCTAACTCTTATTACCCAGGTAACCAATTTTTTTCTTGGTTTCCACCCTATATTTTTCATAATAAAAGCAAATATAACTATGCTATTATACTTCTTGCCATAGAAATTTAATACATATATAAGCAACATACTGCTTGCTTACAGTAGCTTTCTGAAAGAAAACTCGGGAACATTTATCAATCATTTACTGTTCTCTCTCTTTTTACCTTTTCTGCATTGACCTGCTTATGATGTATGACAGATCCATTTGTGCCAACTGCAATTTTAGGTGAGAACATTTCCCTTTATCAAAGTTTATTGCTGAAGTAATTTAGAAAGTCACAGTTCTCAGGGTACAGGCAATAGTATGCAAAAAGCTGTCGTTTTATGCTAAAGGGAGGATTGGTACGCTTGGCTACACTGAGAATGCTAAGGACAGTTATCAGGCTTGATTACTGCTGTCATAGTGCAAGTCAGGGGAGAAAAGAGCAAAATAATTTTAACAAGTGGATTTGCGAGGAAATGTTTATGCATGTATTTGGAGTGACACAAAAGAATTTGATTATCACAGCAATTGAAATAGTTTCCCTCATTTTTTTCTGTTTTATCCCAGAACTGAAGATGTCACTTCTTAGAAATAACATTTTTTCCTAATTAGACTATTCATGATACAGAAAATCAGACAAAATGCAGTTTTGGCCATCCACCTGCTATCATTTCTTCTCACAATACTGCACAGTTTCTGACATGCTAGTCAAAGTGAAGTTTCAGAGGAGAGATGGTATTTTGAACAGCAAAATGATTACATGACACTTAGAGTATATAGTTTATTATGCATCGGGCATCACAGGAACAAAATAAAACAGTAGAACTGTAGGTTAAAAACAAACAGTAAAAGTGTAAAGCACTTTGAACAGGAGTTTAGGAAAACCTGCTATTGACCAATGTCGAAAAGAAGTTTCTGCACAGTGGTAAAACAATAATAATGAAACTCTATTCCATTTTCAATGCTTAACTAACTCAGACTGCTTTGTGGCTTGTATGTGTTTATATCTCCTTCCCTTAGTAATTTTAAACTAAACAGAGAGATTTTTTAAAAAATAGTAAGTAAAAATATAACAGTGCACTGTAGCAAGAATTCAAACTCCAATGTTAATCCTATTTACTCTTTTTACAATGATTGATATTTCTACAACAAATATTTTTTCTCCTCCTTTTTCTTCAAATCACTGTAAAAAACATAGAGTCCCTTAACTGATTCTTGCCCTTAAACTTTAAGTTTAAACAGGCTTAAGTAAATAGAAGTTTAGGAGGGTGATCTTGAAAATTTGTTATTGTGAAAGAAAATTTAACGCAGTACAGTTCAGTGTCATAACTTGGAGAAGGAACTTATGCATTTTTATACATTATGTAAATCTGTAAGAAGATAATGGTAGTGACTTAACAATGTAATAATCTGCATTCAAATGAAATTTGCAGTGCCTTTTAACTGCCTGAGATGTTAGATTTTTTTGTGTGCTTTAGCATTCATTCAGCGCTTCATCCAGTAGATGTTCTTTCTGACCTTGTGGGTGGGCAAGGAGGAAAGTACTATTATTGGGAGAAAAACTTTAAGATTTCCTATGTGGATTATTAAGTTTGAGTTAATGGTTTCTCTGATTTTGTGTGTGTGTGTGTGTGTGAGACCCTTTGTTATATAATAATGATAGTAAAATTATTTGTTAGCTTTTTTTTCCGCAAGAAATAATCTCTAAGCAAGTAATTCAGATATCAGACAAACACGCACTGGAAAAAAAAAATTATTTGCTTTTACTAAGTCTGTAAAATCTTGAATTAGATTAGATATATATTTTATGGTCTACTACAACAACCTGTACTTACTCATCTCAGAAAATCTTCCAGTCATTTTACTGTGGAAAATGAATATTTTTTTAACCTTACATGTTAAAAATTTAGTACCCTTTTATGAGTGGTGTTCTATTCAGACCAGGTCTCTCTCCCAGAATTTGTTCATGACTGTCTGTATAGGAGTAGTGAGTAGTGTTTTATCTAAGGTAAATCAAATTAGCTATGCTTGAGTCAGTAGAGGAATATAGCTATTAATGAAAACTGCTGGGTTTTGATGGCAGCTAATGCCTTCTTTTGCTATCTGCCCATGTCCAGAGAAGCTGTGTTAGACTGCAGGGTCAAGCCTGTAGTTAGAAATAAATGAACTTTTCAGTGTGACCTCCTGGGTAGGGTACAGGTCTGGTAAATGGTTGAGTTTAGTTTTCAAAATCTGCTAGAAAGACCACAACGCACTTACCATTTCCAAATTTATGTACAGCAAGATCTTTAAGCTATTCATGCAAATTAGGAACTTCTCAGCCAATTGAAAAAAAAAAAAAAAAAGACTGATAATTACTAGTGAACTCTTTAAATGACATGAAAGGCAACAGTCTGACTTCTCAGTTTCAGATATGAGGAAATTTTCTTGCATTTTAAAGAAAACTTTCATGCATAGCCTAATAATATAAATGAAAGCCTAAGAATAAAAAAACCACTTTACATAACAGTGGCTAAATTTATAGTTGCTGAGCATGAGTGGAGGTCATGTTTGTCTAGTATCAACGATGTACGTATTTCTGAAATTGAAGAGAGTCTTAGCTCAGAATAGACATCGGGTTGGAATTCCAGATACCTTCCATGCTGTGAGTTCATATAACTAGCAAATAAATATATTGTTTAATAATGTTGTACAGCTCTATGGAAATGAGTAAGTGGAGAGCAGAACAACTATGGCTGTAGGAGTATTTAAGCTGTACAAGCGTCCCATCGCATATGAACACTGCATCTGGAGGAGCTCACCCTTTGAAAAACAGTGGACTGTTGCGCCTGAAATGCTCATGCTATAGTGCTCAAAGGCAAAGCAAAAAACTATAATATACGTGGCTCCTAATGTACCATATAAACCAGGGATTGAAAGCACTTTATTTAAAACTTAAAAGATCACTCCCAAAGACTGAAAAATAGTATTAATGCAGCTGTAAGAGGTAAAGAAATGAAGAGAGGAAAATTAATCTAAAACAAAGAAGCTCACAGGAAAGAGATTCATAAGGATTAAACTGCTGCTTTCATAGCAGAAGACCCTGCTATCTGATAAATTTGCCTTCATTTTGGTCACTAACAGTCTGTGTTAAAATGAATTCTGTGCAGACTGTGTTACAATGAATTCTGTAGTTTGCAAAAAATCCCCCGTTTTCTAACCTTTTCTAAAATTGAAATAAGCCACCTAAAAAATCATTATCAACTTCCTACACCTTTTTTGTCTTTTGTGTCTTAGCCACCTTGTAGTTTTCAGGTGCCATTTCAACAGCAACATACTGTACCTATACTTGTATACCACGCTTCATGCCATGCATCCCAAGGTGCTTTGCAGTACAATTTTATCACACATTAGACAAAAGTCATCAAATTTTATGACTAAAAGATTAATCCCTTTCCTCTGCATTAGATTAGGTTAGCAAACTGACAGGAAAAGTCGTGAAATGCCCATACTCATACCCATAAATTTTTATCTGTTATTTTTGGTTATGGTTTAAATGCACAGGTCATATTGACAGTATGCTTACTGAGGACAAGGTTTCATGTGTCTTTAGTATCAGTGTGAACTGAGAGAACCTAAAGTCATCCTTGAAATATGGTTCATTGAGCTTTGTGACTTTAACATAAATTTTCACTGGTATAACCAAGACTGGAATCTCACCTTTAATGAGGTGTGGTAGTATTTTTGGTCAGAATCTGGGACCTCTTCATCCAGAGTATTTGTGGAACTTTCTGCTCTAATATATCTAACTTATGAATGTGGAAATATTATTTTAATGTTTCTCTTTCATACAAAATATTTTACAAAGCAATATTTTAAAATAAATATAGTATTTTAATAAATCACTTGCTATATGTAGTATGCAGCCAGTGAGGAGTAGTTTGAATAAGTCAAAGGAACACATTTACAATTACCTTTAAAAATCAAAAAATCTATGAGATATGTAAAATTATTATTTGGGTAAATAGAAAAAATATTTATGATGATACTTAGACCTTAAAATTTGGGTTTGGTTTGTTTTTTTTTCTATTGTCACATCTGAACAAATTTTTAAAATTCCATCCAAACAGGAAGAAAGTCATACTGCTTCCTTAGGTAGAGTGCACTTTAACGTCTGTCTATTTACTGCTAAGTATAAGTTTGCATATGTGTGAATTGATTCACAGTAGGATACCTTGGTTTCAGTACATTTAATTTATACTGTGAAACTGAGATCAGAATCTGACTCATTTAGGAAATCACTCTGTAAAGACTAAATTACATACATAAAATTACCTGTAATTATTAATGTAGTACTGTTGCTTATGCCCTGTTTCCTTTTTCTCCTCCTCTTTTTTTCTCCTGATATGTATCTTCTTAAAAGTGCCAATCAATGGTAAGTTGCCCATTTGCCCCATGGAAGAGATGTGGTTGGGAGAATATGTGTCTCATAAAAATTTTAACCAGCCCACTGGGTTCTCCTGTTTGTTGGCTTGCATGTCAGTTGACATAAAGCATTCCATGCCTAATGTGATGGCTCATGATATCCCATGGTCGTAAAGCATGTTCAGCAGCGAGTCAGGTCATTTTTCCTGATCAGATGATCCTTTGCATTTGTCCTTCTGTAGTTTGTCTCCAACATTGTATCAGATCTACATTTCCATTGCAGTCCTAGCTTGATGATACCATAAGCCATTTTGTGCATCTTTTTATTTTGCTCACTCCAAACATTTGCTCTAAATTTGCAGTGTAAAATACAGCACTTCAGTAATCTAAGAAGAATACAAGTCCAGTGTCATTCCATGGGACTTGTTGAAGTTTCAGAATGAAACTTCTATGGAGTTTAGAACTCAATGCCTAATTTAAAACCTGTTTGTAATCAGCTAGTGATATTTAAAACAATATTAGAGTTTGGACTGCTCTGCAATGCTTCCATTGTAGAACCATGGACTTTGCCTCATTCCGAACAGTCTTTCAATTTTCCTGTGTAAACTGCTCCATGGATTTACTGTTCTTCAGGTGTAGCCTTCACAGACAGAAGCAATACTGACAATGTCAGATTTCTGCCATTCCTCTAGAAATCTGTGTAATTTATATTTCTATTAAAATGAAACCAGTACATTATGAGATACTGTTTTTCTAGATGAAACCCATACGATGGTCAGTGACACAAGCAGCCTGGTCCAGTCCCATACTTACAAGAAACGAGATCCAGTGGATGTGCCCTACCAGACCGGACAACTTCATCCAGCCATCCGTGTAGCTGACTTGCTACAGCACATCACCCAAATGAAGTGTGCAGAAGGGTATGGATTCAAAGAGGAGTATGAAGTAAGTGTCAGGACTAACGATCCGATTATTGTGTCTTCTGCGCTGTTGGCTTTATCTGTCTTCTACGTGTGCCACAGAACAGGAAAAATAATTACTCAACCAAGTAAGCCAGCTGCTGTGTGAGAGAAGATATTGAATAGAATACAATGAGCAAATTTTCTGATTGTAACCAGCCAGGATGAGGAGTGAGACATAAAATCTTTCTTAGAAATCTCTGCATAATTCTAATTGCATAAAGCTGTATATTCAGAAAAACGGGTCTACTAGTGTTCTCCCAGAATTTACTATATTTTTCTTTTACTGTTGAAGAATATAGCTTTTTTTCCAAAGTTCTACATCACAGATTGTCTAATCACAGTTACCCTATAACACAATATTAGCTTAGAAATCAAGTTCTACAAGCAATATTTCTTGGAATAATAGTATTCATCATGGAGAGGAAGTGCACAAATCTTCAGAGAGGCCTGTAGGGCTATAACATTTATTCTGTGGTGCCTGAACTGTTTCCCACTAGCTGGAGGCTATCTCTGATTCTTATTATTTTTCATATGACCTTGTAGTCCCTTTTTTTTCCTTTCTTTTGATTCAACTTCTGTTTCTTCATTTCATGCTAGAGTGACCTGTTCCTCCCTGTTATCTTCTTAGTTTTAAATGTCATGACCACTACATCCTGGCTAATATTGTAGGAACACAGCACATTGCACTGCAGATCCTGTCTTCCTTGTGAGATGAGTCAGTTTGTTAAGTGAAAAAAATGAAAACCAAGCTGAACTTACTTTCATGCCCAGAATTAACCGTAGTAGTATGCCTGACTTGAAAAGCTTAGTTTTACTGAAGAGTCTCAACAACGCACCACTCCTCATCCAAATCATATATTTGAATGAACGGAGACTTATCAACCTAGGTTCCTTGTATAATGTGAGGGAGGGTTTGAGACCATTTAAAATACACAATATTTTAATTGTTAGGGTGTAAAAATTAGTGTCCTTTGTCCACTTTTCTCTGCCTTTTAGCTCAGATTTAAAGAGTTTATTCTTGTGAATTATTCTCTCATGCAGGAACACTGCAATACGGGTTGATAAGATGTCTACAGTGACTAGTTTCCCACAAGATTAAAATTCAGTGGATTTGAACCCAAAAGACAAGTAGAATAAATATATTACTCCACAGAGGAAAAATACATAAGATTGATCCACAGGGTTGGACTATAAATTGTCAAAATTGTCATAGGAGTGTATAAGAATTTGTAAGATAATTTTGATTTATCAGGTAGGAAGATGCACTGCATAGGAACTTGTGGGGTCTGATCTGTAGGCAGTCTTGAAGCTGTCACCTCTGAAATACTCTAACTTTTAATACGTTATATGGACTGCGATCCAAGATTACGCAATTAGGTTTAAAAAAAAAAAAAATCTTCTCTGATGTGTGGTCTAGGAAGCAAATAATGATCACCAACAGCCCATATTCCCTCATTTCCAGCAGCAGGCTACACCTGACAGAGCCTGTATCTGCCTCTATAAGTGGTAGTGTCCATTTGTCCAATTGAGGAGCCTGTCCAAATTGCACTACATCTCCAACCCAGTACACAGTCCTAAATTTCCTTTCCTTGGAAACTAGAATGTGAGAAATCAGAGGAACAGGGTTAAATGGGTCTTATCATAATGTGACTCTGAGATAGCCAGTGAGAAACAGAAAGATACAGATTCAGTTTTAACTCTGTCTTCTCAAAGTAGAAGCCAGAAACAAAAGATCCCTTCTCATTCTTTCCTCTGATAGAAATAAAAGGGAGGAGGACAACCAGTGAAAGTCATTTAAATTATTTCCACCCCACAGGGCAAGCAACAATTTCTCTTTGGGGCATGCACAAGTGTGCACTACCCTAGAGGCTCAATATGCCATCCTTAAGTTTCCAAGGTAGGAACTAATGTATTCACTATTGCACATCCTTCAGGATGGCTAATACTATTACTAGTACATTGCTGAGATTTTACAAGTGTGCATACTGCTTGCATTTTACGAGGGATGGTGGTTTTTTGAAGTTTGCGCTTTGTTGTGCCAAGTCCGTGTTATAACAATTGCTTAAATATGTAATTGTTTAAACTGGTATTTGTATTATTAGACGTCCAAAGCCCATGCTTCAGGCCACTTCCAAAGTCACTGATGACATTTTTTCCCCTAAAACCTAGAAAACAATTCATTCCCAGAAGGAGCTAATCACTTGTCAAATTTCATTTACGTAGCTGACTTAAACAAGTTTATTCCTGTGAGGGTTTTGGTGCCACTGTTATTTAAAAATTATAGAACTGAAAATTCTTGTCTTTGGAAAATATTTGCTTGTCAGCCAAAACCTTTTATACCAACATTAAGCCTAGAGGAAAGCTACAATTAATTCAAATTAAAAAAAAAAGAAGACCGTAAAATGAAATTTATAATGTAACCAATGACATGGCTGCTTTTTAACTACAGCGGATCAAATGATGCTGCTGAAAAACAATTTCCAGGAAAATCACTTAATTTTGAGCTTACCAAACTGATGAATGGCATCCCATTACAGACAGTAGGTGTAGTCATGACTAATGCCAGTACATGCAATACATTAGGGTACAGTTTATTAATAGTGGCAGGGAAGGGGGACTTAAAGTACTGCAGCTGCATCTGAAAAAGTCCTCTTTATGGAAATTGTTTATAATCAGAATGTACCATAACTAGCTATATCTTTGGTGGTTTTTTTCCATTGAACTGCTGCAATATTGATGTTTTTCCTCCATATGCAAGGAAAAACTGCCAATATATTCTAACACTGCTAAGATTGTGATTTTCTTTGTTTATACTGCTGTGAGATTGACACTGTCCTCTTTACAAGGTTGAGAACTAGACAATGAAAAAATTTTTCCCTTATAAATTATCAGAAGGGTAACTGTCCAAATGTAAAGGAAGAAATAGTTTGGCAGGGGATTTGTTTTGAATGAAGTCTCATAGATTATTTTTGTTCTAACAAGACAGCAGGATTATATAGTCTCACCAGGGAAAGATCTTGATTCAGGAGAAATTCACACAGGATTCACCCTGAAAATAAATCTGCTGAACTGAACAGAAAGTAAAGTAGCACATTACCCGTTAGCAGCACTTCAGAGGAGTGCAAGGATACAGAACACTTACTGTCGTGCATAGTTTTAAGTGCTTTAAAATAAAACTTAATAATTAGGGACACTGCTCTTAATAATTAGGGCTATAGCTCACAATCTCAGCATGTAGTTTTAAGTCCTTTTGGCTTCATGCACAAGTTTTGGAGTAACATAAGTGACACAAAGGATAAAGGTTGAAAAATCATCTTTAAGCAACGGCAGGCTGGTACTTAGTCACTCAATGCTCAGCTCTGCGTGAGGATTGCCCACCTGAGGTACTGACTAGCTTTAGCTCCCAATGTACAGGGGCTTGAGGGAACATTGTACTTTGCAGGATTGCGCCTTTTTGTTCTCCTTCTGGGAGGAGCTGAGATACTTTGACTGTCATCACTGAAAAGGCTTTGGTTGAGTATCAACAGGGCAACATCCCACAGCTTGGCCCTGTTCCTGTGATGGCATGTGCAAAGGCTCCTGTTCCCTAGAGCAGGATCAGGCCCTGGCTCTTGAACATGGTGGTGCAGCTTCTGATTTTGTGTCTAGCTGTGCCCGGAGAAGGAGAGCAAATACAGACATGTCCTTAGCAGCACCTGAGTGACAAGTACATTGCCCATTTTCCCATATGTTTCTTAGGTGTGGAAATAATGTGGATATGTTTCTGTAAGCTGTGGGCTAAAATGCAGACCTTCATTTGCAGTCTAGTGGAGTGTGAATGATTGGAAGGGATTGCACAGAAATCCTTAAACGCGGGGAAATTTCCACACTGCTAGTCTACAGTCGATCTTTGAAATCCTTTCTTTCACCTTCCAGACCCTTACGAAAGGCAAGATTTTGGTTTGTTTCCAGCAGTATTAGACTGGCAGGACAACATTGATGTGATTTCATGTGCACCCTTATACTAATTATGGGTTATTTAAGCTGTTCCCCAGTCCTACAGCATGAGAGAGCTTTTCCTGATCATGGAGGTGGCTTGTTGCTTATCTGCTTTCTGCATTGCAGAAACAAAATAAGTAGAAAAGGAGGGTAAAAGTGCTCTCCATAGTTCATCACTTCTTTCCATACACCTGCCACGTTTTGGTTTTAGACTCCCTAGTTTCACAGTGCTTTACAGTGTATCCTTTCGCAAGGGTGTGTATCTGTCAAAAGGCCATAAGCACATAGATGCAAAGAAGAGAGTTCATCTCCCTCCGAAAAATATGGACTAGGCTACTGGAGGCTGGCATAGATTGGTGTAGCTAGGGCAGAAACAGAGAAATTCATCAAAATCTTATTATTTTAAATAAGATTTCTTTTTAACCCTATTTTTGGATCAGTGAAAATTGGTGCCTGTTCAGTGTAAATTGGTTCTGTGCCAATTTAATGTTAGTTGACATAAGACAGTTTCAAATTGATTTCAGAATGTCCACACAGCAGGTTGGAGTGGTTTAACAGAATTGATTTAAAAACACACCTTTAATTAAACCAGTGCAACTTTGTGTAGATAAAGCCTTGCAAAATCAATTTCACATTATGTTGCATGACAGGGAGTTCTGAGCTTCCATTATCTCAAAACCGGAGGTTCCTTTGAAAAGTCAGAATTTGCAAAGAGTATCCTGCTCAGATCAACCTCACTTACTGTCGCTAACAGGACTGTGTCAATAACAGTTTAAAAAAAGGTTCCTCTATGTAGCTTTAACTTCAAGGCCTTTCCCCCCACTCTCTCTCTTATCTTCCCTCTCCTTCCCTCCTGTTGCACACATCCTTTCTCAAGGTTTTGTGGCAGTTTACTGTTTCTGTCAGGAAATCATTTTACACTAATATAATTAAACCAATACTATTCCTAATACAGTGAAGTTACATACTGTTAAGGTAAAATGTACTGATTATACCCCTTTTATGTTGCATGGTCTCCATACCAATATAACTGTATTAATCTCTAAATCACCACAGTTAAATAGATGGATACCTATGAGGATACAGGCTCAGAGGGCCTATCAAGGTCAGGAACGTGAAGTATATTATCTAGTGTATGTTAAACAATTCATTTTGGGTTAGTACTTCTTAGCACCTATTATAGATTGGTAGAACTATTTTAAAATAGGTTATCTGATCAAGGTCACTGTTCAGTTGCACCTTGGGGGATTGTGGTCAAAGGTGATCATAAAAAAATAATAATTCGAAGAGGATTTGGAGGTGAATGTTGAGAATAATTGGGGCTTATGAAATAAAATCTATCTTTATTGCAATATATTAATTGAAATGAACTTCAGAAGATATGCAGATAGATGTACTAATAGTCAATAAAAACAAACTTTTTGCACACGTTATACTACTGGCCAGTGAAATACCTGGGGTAAATATAAAATGGTCTTAAGAAACAAAGTATTTTGTTGATGTTATGTTGATATAGCTACTGGCAGGACCCAACTGGTGCTCTTTTTTTTGCATGTGTTCCTTGTGACTGCAACTGGCCTGTCTCACCTCCAGTCTGTACATTTTTATCGTGCCTTTTTCTCCAATTTTGTTTGATATTCTGTAGCACCAGCTGAGACAGTCAATACCACAATCAGTGCAGGTTATTTTCTATCCCACAAGACACAAATTACAAAGAAAGCAGAAAGAACATTGGGTGGGAATGGGGGCATTAGTCCACAGTGTAAATAAATACATGAAGGACAACATCTGAGTCCTCCAGAACTGAGAGAAGGTAACTGTTTGTCTCTCTTTCTCTTTTTGTCATAATGAGAAAACTCATTAAAGATTGTAAAGATAACAGAAATAGAAACAGAAGTAAAATAACGGGAATTTGTCTTGTGAAAACAGTGTAGAAAACTGTTGGAAATATTAATCTGTAGAGATCATTGCTATTATTTTTTGTAAAGTTTCGTCTCTTCAGATGGGGCTCAGAACAATCACCTGAATGCCCAGTTGAATCTTTAATACTGGAAACTTGCAGTGGTTTGATTACAGGCAATGGAAACGTTCTCTTCCATACACAATGAAGGATAACTGCAACTAATGGTGATATAAAGATCCTTTATGTGAGACAGGTATTTCTCCTTTATCAAAGGACTGTGTTCAGAAAAACCCAGTTCCTTCCTATTGCCATGGGATCTGCAGCAACCTTCCATGAATTTCAGGTAACTTGTTCCTACTTGGGTTTATCCCAGGCTCTTGGACACTGAAAGCCTCAGCACTGGGGAGATCATATCTAGGGAGGTCAAAAGCAATAGTAAAAATGAGCAGCTGCCATGTTCACGAACCATGTTTTGGTAGGAAATCCTAAGGTACTCCAGATCAATACCAAACTGTTGACATAAAGTAATCCCAAATCAGCATCTACATTTGCTAGTAAATAGCCTGTTATTAGTGACACAGCTTCCCAATGCATACAATATCCCTTTAATTCTTTACTAATAGCAGAATGGGTGACTTCCAGTTGTTGATCATCAAGAATCAGTTGTCAAAAATTTTAGATGGATGGCAGTTAACAGGAGTTTGTTTGTCTCTTTTTCAGTTCTTAGGAGAAACAGTTTGTTGAATGTCTGTTGGGAAGTCAGCTAGTTTTATGCAGTTCTAAACCTATGCTTAATATGTGTGAACTTCTCTTCTTAACAGATTTCAAATGTATGAGAAGTGCTGTCATGGTGCATAATATAATTCACGTGACACTGCCCTATGCTGCAGTGTGGCTAACTGCCCAGTGATCAAGGTGTCCTAGGACTTTCTAAATCTCCTTCTCCCACTCTTCCTAAATGTCTTCTCCTCCAATTTAAATAAAAGTGTATGTATATGCAGAAGCAACTTTCTAATTTGTTTTCGTTTAAGCAGGTTTAATTAGAATTTATTTTTACCACAGGTTATAGATTTAGGCAGGTCATGGCTTCATTGGAAAGGCTTTGGGGTTTTATCTGTTTGAAGAATAAAACTGTAGAGGTGTATACACTAGAACGCTTCTGATATCCTTAGGTTTACTCTCAGTGGGGTGTAGGTAGCTGTTTCCTCATGCTGTGACATGGCTATTTTTGGTACTGATCAGTCTGTGATTTACTTGGGTGTGAACTTCCTGTTTTCATCTTCTTAGTAGCCTGAACAGTGTGAACTGTGTAAGATCTCAGGCAGCAAGGGTGCCTAACAAGACAAGGATGCCTAATTCAGCCCAATGTTTTTCTACATGTGAGTCTACCAGACTCAGTCTTGTATGTAAAGTATAGACTGTGTCCTAAGGAAAGCCTGGTGGCCTTTGAGTGCAGCTTTCACGACCATTGTATCCCTCTAAGCAGTTAAAACAGAGACTGGTGGTATTGATCCACTCAGAAACGTGCTGGTCCACTCAAAAGTCATGAGATATAGATGCTTAAGCTGATCGATTGGCTGGATAAACTGAATGCAGATTTTTCTTATGTAGGAGCTCTGGCAGCTATTTTAATCGTTCTCTGCATCTACTGAATCTAGTAGTCCTGGTGTACATGGTGGCAAACATATGAATGAATACAAAATCTATCAGCAATAAAAGATAGTCTGTAACCTTTCTATTATCATGGTTCTGAAGATGTCCTGGGAGTCTTTTCCACGTTCAGATATTTAGCAGACATTCATTTTGTATTTCAGCATAGCTGGACTGAAAGTGATGTAAAGCATGATAAGCCCCTCTGATGTTATTCCTGATCCTTAATGAGTGAGTCTACTTAAGCACTTAAAATGGAATAATTTTAGCTGGTGCATGCAGTTTTGTGTATGTGCGTCTTATCCTGCGTTGTCCCATGGCAATTAAAGTTTCAATCTGCTTTAGAAAGTTGTGGGGTTTTTCCCATCTTGGGTCCAGCTGCCACAGCAGTCTTTCAAAACTTATTTTAATTTTCCTCCCCTTTTTCCTGACCTGTGGCTCTGCCATTAGGATCTTTTATTCTCTGAAGGCATTACAAAATATTTCTCAATTTGTTCTGGACGCGTACAATGTCAAATTGGAGCCCTAAAAGAAATAGCTTCCAAGTTTCACTGATTGTTGTCAACTTGGCACCAAGCAGATCTTCAGAAATCCAGTATTCATGTCTGATAAGTGCAAGTAATTAACACATGGGTTATATAATTTCAATGGGAAGAATTAACCTTTTCTGTCTTACTACTTCCTTGTGTTTGGATGTACACAGAGGTATGTGCTTATTCTTTTAATAACCAACACCCACACATCACTCCACTATCTTAGCTTGTGAAATCTGTTGCACCATTATTCTCCAGCCTGTTTTGTCTTCCTCCTGTTTGGCAGCTACAGGTTGAGAAACAGTCAAACTGTACTAAGCAGACTTCTCAGAATATATTTTACTCTGGGTGTCTGGTAGGCAAGTAATTTTTGCTGAATGATCTTGCTACTATGCTTTTGCTAGCATCAAGTCTATGCTGTCTCTATACCTTTTGAAATTAGAGTTTAGTTTCAGATTTAGCCGATATTTGTGTCATTATGGGCTACTGAACACCATAGTAGGAAACTAAATGAGGCCACTGAACTTAATTTCACTCATAACTTGATCTTCCAGAGGGAAATCTGCAACAACGGCTTTAATGTTGACAGCAATAATGTGGTAGGTTAAACTTTCTAAATGCTAGTGACAAGTATGATTTGAAAGAAATAAAAGTTTTTGAAACATTGCAGGCTATATGCTGCATATTTTCACCAGACTGACTTATTAATTATTCAAATAAGACATTGAATATTTGATCAGAATCTGTAATCCCTTCTTCAGTTAACACGGTACTTACTTTTTAAAACTGCTGATGTACCATACTTTCCCCATTGCACCTGCAAAAATGAATTGGTCCAATTTATGTACACAGAATAATATATTGTGCTTTAATGTTCAAGATATTATTCATTACTTCCTACTCATATAAGCCTACTTACCTCCTTCATATTTTATTAGTGCCCTTTAAAAAGACATAAAAATCAGTCATTTAGTTATTCAATTTTAAATTATGCAAATGATGTTAAATGCAATTATAATCTATTAATTATAGATACGCCCTATGTGTTTTGTATGGATTGTATTTATTCACTACAAATAATTAGGCATTTTAGTCCATTGCTGTTTTCATGACCAGAGCATTATTATTGGCTGTTTGTAAAGTGCAAGGAACACTTTTCATATCAAATTAGCATAATTTAGCTATTAGGAGTTTTCATTTATTATCTATAGCATAACTAAAATATGCATTATTTTCTATAATGCATTTGTTTTAGATAAGTTAAAATAGCTGCTATAAATTTTTCAGGAATTGAAAATTTGTATTCTTATGTAGCCTGTGGCTCAGTGTATCTTTTAAGAAGTTTTCTGACTGGAATACAAGATGACTTCTTACACGTTTCCTGTAGTGCTGGCTGAATTGTCCTGTCAATGGAACAGACGAACAGACGACCAGCATTTTCCAGAAGGATTTTTTTTTTATTTTTTTTTACAACATACTGATTTGATGGCCCCAGAAGATTCTGTGGGAAATGTTAAGTCCACTGAAAATGTGGCAGGCCATAGTTGGGCAGACAAGGGGGGTTGGCAAGCTTCCTTTCTCTCCTGCTGGTTTCCTGCCATCCCTTCTGTCTCAGTGTGATAGCTGCTCCCCCAGTTGTCCATTATGCGTGATCTCAGTGATGCCGCTGCTTATGCTCTTGTGGGGCTACTGCTGTTCTTCAACAGCTTAGCTCTGCATCCATCTTAAGTAGCAGTTAGGTAACCTTGGGTCCTCAGCAAGTCATCTGACAGATGAAGAGGACATAGCCTGCCAAACAGCCGTGAGAAGATGCAGGCATCTTGATCAGTCAGAGAGAAAGATGAGCAGGGCAGCTGTGGGATAAAATTGACCCCCAGGCCAAAGCTCATGGGAAGACCAGGAGATGGGCAGAAGGAAGAGCAGGCTTGTGAAATGCAGTCAGTGAGAGTCAGTATTTCAGAAATTATATGATGGCAGCATGAACCATGTAAAATTACTGGAGTTACTGAGTTCGGAGCTCAGTTCAGGACTGATGAAAAGTCATAATATTGACACTTCTTCCCAAGACAGAAACAGCAAACCAGAGTCACTCTCCACAAACCCTCACACAAGAGCTGGAAGGTTTAGGTTTACAGCATGATTTGGAATCCAAAGCAAGGAAGACCTTAAGCATGTGTTTAAGTCCAGTTGGTTTTAAAGGAATGTAAGGGACTGTTTTAAAGTCGTTTTTAATATACATTCTTTTCTGGTTTACATTTTACCATTCACTTAAACGGAAGCAACACCAAGGACATCAGAGACATAGTAGTTTAGACATGTTCATGTAATGGTGACAAAGCTTGAATACCTGTCCACCGAAACGGTGCAGTTTCTTCACCTTAAGGTCTTAAAAAGGTTCATGACTGACAGTGCTCTGAGCTCAGTTATTACCTGTCTGGTTTTAAGCTGCTTGCCTGTGCAATAATAACTGCTCTTAATATATAACAGAAAAGAAGCTCTTATATCTAGAAGGGAGAGGTCTGAGTCTCTAAGAGACAGGCTGTCTCCACTCTTACACCACACACCAAACAAAGGGAGACAAAAAGAAGTGAGGACCTTCCACAGACTGGGGCTGTTCTGCAGCAGACATAGCTGTGGCTGCCTTCTGCTCACAAAGGTAGCCTGCAGTAAAGGGAGTATAAACTCCTTTTAATGAAATTGTACATTTTTGCCTCTGTCCTACCCAAACAGCAAGAGGATTCCCTTCTGAATAGAATGCCACTTAGTGCTTGTTCTGGGATGGTGGAAGCTTCCATGCAGTGCACTATTGATTCCTGAAGTAAGCATAAAGTTTTAGTGTGAGATTAGTCTGGGAGAAGGTAACAGGAATACTTTGCCTTTGATGCTTAAATATTTGGCTGTACCACAGAGGTTAGATTTTTGCTGTGACAAAATATTACCATTCAGATGGTTTACAGTAAATACTTACACATGAGCAATCTCCATGCTTTTCCTTACCAATAATGATAACAAAGCAACAAAATTCCAGTATAACATAACAAATGTTAAAAAGGTAGGTCAGATCCTGTATCTGAACAGGAAAAGCATCTCCAACCCCACATGAATAGTTAGGAAAGAAATGGGGTGACTTAAATAGATGGGAAAAAGCTTGTAGTGCAAACCTCTTAGATTTTCATGTTTCTCCGAGATCCTCTGAATCTAAGAGTGACTGTCAAGTTGAGACATGTGCTTTTTAATGTTGAGAAAGACTGCATACAACAGTTCTTCAGTCTTTTCTGATACCAGTATTGCTCTTCCTAGAGCTGTCAACCATCATTCATTCACTTTAGTGTATTGTTTGCTTGAACAGTATTTCAGAACATTGTCCTCTGCATTGGGCTGTGATATCAGCTGAGCTTTTGTTCACTTAGCCTTGATTTTTATCTGCACCTATTTCTATTTGTCATTGGTGTTTCTGGTCAAGTTGAACAAATAACTATCATAAAACTCTTAATTTTCAGTTTGTAGTTTTGCTTGTTCACCCACTCATACTTCAACTCTAGCATTTGTGCTCTGTGTATCACTGCTGTACAACGCTTCTGTAAGGTTGGCGTAATAAATTATGTAAAGATTCTATGAATTAGGAAATCCTTAAAGTGGCACAGAGCCACTTTATCAGCTCCAGTACCAAGTCTCTACCTTGTTTCCAGGATAGTGAAGTATCACTCATTCCTGGCTGCTGTAATACCCCCTTGGGATATTGTGAACTGTGCCGGACATCAGTTTTACTTCTGCAATGTTAACAACAATTATTCATTATTCCTTATAATACAGGGAATTGGGAGCACCCAACAAAGCTATTAAGCAGCAGGTTTAAAGTGAAGAAAAGGTAATATTTTTCACACAGCTCATAATTATATTGTGGAGCTCATTGCCTCAAGATGCTATGAAGCCAAAATTATAAATGGGTTCAAAAATGGGCCAGACAAATTCATTACTAAACACAATGGCTGTGTGCAGTCTCAGGCTGAGGGTCATTGCTTGCTAGAAGCTAAGAGGGTATACTGGGGAAAAATTCACTGTCTATTTGCTCTGCATACTTTTTTGTAAACACCTAATACTATTATTTTTGTAGAAAAAATAATGGGTTGTATGGACCTCTGGTTTGACCCAGTATGGCTATTAACACACATATGGAAGAAGAAACTGAATCAATGCTTCTGTATATACAAAGCAAACAATGTGGTGTGAAATAGTAATTTTAAATTTTTCTTTAACATACTGGTAGCTGATTTTATAGAATTAACATCACTTCAGTTTTTGAAGAATGCAAAGAGTTCTTTAAGTTAGCTAGCATCCATGGTGTTTTCTAGTTCTTTTACTTTAGTAGTTGTTCTGGTCTACTGTCTTGCTGTTAGACTGTGAAGTACAGGTTTGGGAAAGAGAAGAAAAGAAAATCAGTTGTACAGTGGTTTTATCTAAAATGCATGCAGCTACTATGCTAAGACTAATCCTTGAGTCTATTCTGAGCAGTGCTTTATTCTGCAAAGAACCTTGTTTACATTAATTAGGCCCTTTCAAGAGGGTCATGTTACTTGCAGTACATAGAGGTAGTGGGATTAAACTCCTAGTGTGGCAGTAAACCACTTCTTGCCTTTTGGAGAGCAAAAGGAGGACAGTTACATGAATTTTGAAATTAAACAGATTGAGCTTCAAAACCACACCAAAGCATTTGCTTTGATTTTGAACTGGGAAAAACATTTCAAATATAAGTAAATTGGATGTCTTGCTGCTTTCCTAGTAGTTTTATACACATTTCAGTTTTACCACTGACTTTTTAATTGTCTCTTCTTTTACAGCATCATCAGCTTGAATTTTACGTTTTGATGGTTACATTGTGAATCAAGTCTATAGAACCGACAGTAACTAGAACATACAAAAACGTTTGAATCCAAGGAAAATCACATAAATTGCTCATGCTTTTTATATGTTTAATTGTAGAGCTTGTTAGAGATTGACATATTTTCTCTCCATTTGTCAGTTCTTTGCACAGCATTTGTGTTTATTTTACTGATATTTACTAAGCACATGTATCTCTGGCACACAAAGAAAGCTAAAAAAGGCATGCTATCTGCAGCATTTAGGGCTTCTATAGAGTTTAACTGTTTTGTGGATTGCTTTTTATTTCTTGTTACTGAGACTATGTGTTTGTTATTTTTTTGGTGACATTTTTTCAGCACACTATGATTCTGCCATCAATCAATTTTCAAACATTGCTGAGGTAGTAGGACAGCCCAGTTGGGAAGCAAATGTCTTTCCTGTTGACATAACTAGGAGTATGTTTTCTTTTAGCTCAAGTACGCTACAGTGGAATTGCCTTAAATGTCTTATAAGGGATCAGGTTGGATCTTTTTAAAATAACCCTACTCCAAGGGCCAAGAAATGAATGAAACAACTACCAAAGTTTTGTCTAGCTACACACTGACACAGAGGCGTGCTTGTGCTTACTCAATATTTGCACTCATTCCCTAGAAGTGCTCCCACTGATACCAGGAACCTTCCCACAGATAAGGCTTTACCTTTCTGTACATCCCCTCCTAGACGTGGGAACTCCACTACTCCCCTACTGTCTACCACAGGAGGGTAAGGTAAAAACATTCATAGTCCCATAGCTATTGCAGGAGTATTTGAAAGCACAGAGATAGTGTGGAACAGTGATACTGCCTTCAGTAGAGGTAATGCTGAACAATTTGTAAGCTATTCTACAGTTTTTGTGTTTCCTTGCTTGGTCCAGCCCAGACCTACCCTACATCTCTCACCCAGGTTCTGACAGTGCCATCTCCTTTTCTTGAGCGCAGCAGGCAGGTCAGTAGTGGGGGTTCTCCTTCCTAACAACATGAAAAGTGAGGAGCAGGAGGTGGACTACATGCCTGCTTTTCCCTTTTCAGCTAGCAACTCTCTTCCCCCCAGAAAAACAGTGTAGAGAGGTGCTGACTAGGGGGGCCAGGGTGTGGTAACAGCTGTGGGGAGGAGTTATACTAGGGTAGTGATTCTCTGGGATTGAGGGAGGAAAAGGTCACCTGTTCATCTGCCCTGTTTCCCCAGTTTTGCAGAATAGCAAGTGCCAGAGTCCCTGGAAACTTGACTAACTAATCTAGAAGTTTAATAGTAGCGTGATTTTTTTTTTTTCTTGATGTTGTGAAAGATCTGAATGGTGCTACCCATATGACTGTATTAGCATGGAGGAGCAGTGTGTTGGAGTGCTCAGGCTTAGTAGTGCAATAACATCAAAAACCAAAAAAGGTTGCTTTCCTCTCTGTTTCCATGGAGAAAAAAAATTTAAAATACACTGTAGAAAGTACTGTTTTTAATGCCACTAGTATACACCACATTTTAAAAAGCTGAAAATGCATGTGCATCAAACAATGAAGTACTTAATTCACCATACAGTTCTGCCCATGCGTGGAAAAGGTTTGGCATCTTCTAATGAAAAACAGAAAAGTTATCTTGGTTTATGCTAAAATTCAAGTGTGATCTGGTATCATATCAAGTGTTGTATTTTAACTGATATGGCAAGTTTAGATGCCAGCTATTAAGACTACAGTGAAATTACCAAGAATTACAACTTCAAAATTCAGCTCCCTAATATGAAAAAAGTAAACTATACTTTTGGGGGGTATCGTCTCAGATATACTTTTAAGTATATTCTTGTCAAACTAAGATTCAGCTTACAGATATTGATTTAGGGCTAGGCAGGGAGGCAGAGTGGGGCATGGGATCACCATGTTACATTAGCAATTTGTACTAAATCCAGGCAGCTTACAACTGCTAAAAGGTTTCTCCTGGAACCTTAAATGTTGTTGGCAGTGGATACTTTAAGTGTGGGAAAAAGCCAGAGTTTAAGGTTTACTGAGCCTGAATCAGTTTTACTGTCTTTTAGTATCTTACTGTCTTTTACCAACTTCACCATTTTTACTATCCCAGTGTCCCAGGAGCCTATTTTGTTTTGGAAGACAAATCTTTTCTTGTAACTTATGTTAAGTAATTCCAGGGCATTTCTAGTTTTAATGCAATCTGGGATGAAACCTAATTTTAAAGAATACTGTGTCCCATGTCCAGCAAATCTCTAGTATCAGGAAGGTGTCCTAATCACTGAGCTGTCAGGTAAAATTTCAGTACCACAGTCTGCATTCAAATGACTCCTATATCCAGCATTTAAAGAAATTGAGATCTTTCTTTCTCTTCAGCTGAGGGAACTGGGGTTGTTTAATCTGGAGAAAAGGACGCTGAGGGGAGACCTTATCACTCTCTATAACTACCTGAAAGGAAGTTTTGGCAAGGTGGGTGTCAGTCTCTTCTCCTACGTACCAAGTGATAGGATGAGGGGAAATGGGCTCAAGTTGCACCAGGGGACGTGGAGATCGGATGTTAGGAAAAATTCCTTCACCAAAAGAGTTGTCAACCATTGGAACAGGCTGCCCAGGGAATTGGTTGAGTCACCATCCCTGCAAGTATTTAAAAGATGTGTGGATGTGGTGCTTAGGGACATGGTTTAGTGGTAGACTTGGCAATGTTATGTTAACAGTTGGACTTGATGATCTTAAGGGTCTTTTCCAGCCTCAGTGATTCTGTGATTGGTGAGGGTGCACTCTGACCCATCATACAGGTCATTAATGAAGATGTTAAATGGGATTCAACCCATTATTGACATCGCTAACACTCCCTAGTATATGTCCTCCCTAGTACTCCATCTGGAAGTCTAGTCCCTACTGAGCTGACATCTCTGAATCTCATAGCAATAAGTCTTCCCCTGTTGTTTAAATGGGTGTTTGTCTCAAAGTTTGAACTTAGAAGGGAGCCAGGAGACCTGCTTGGTTAAA
>NW_010334636.1:0-3083 GCF_000700745.2 Antrostomus carolinensis | reverse complement strand
ACAGGTCTCCAACTAGACTCTGCAATGGATGGGGCTAGTTCCTCACCAAGGGGAAATGGCTGCAAGGGTGAAAAAACAATGATGATTTTTATGAACCACAGATCTGTCCCTGGGTTTTACGATAACATTCCCACACTGATACCAGTCCTCTCTCAGTGGAACTTATATCCCAAATCCCAATGATGTTGGAGCAGTGCAAATACGTCTCCATCTATTTTACTTCCTCTGAAATCTTTTGCATCTCAAAATGCAGCATGATACCCTGAGTGCTCATGCAGATGCCACAAATTATTTGTCAATTAAAACAGGATTTGTTCCCCCCCACCCCCTCTTGTTTTTTAAAGAAGTGGTGGGATAAGGAAATGACTCTGTTAATCTCTCAAGTTGTTCCTGTGAAACATGCCAGTGCTAATTATATCATGTTAACACCTAGGATATACCAACAGTGGAAGGTGAAGTTGCTGCTCAACAGAGGAAAAAAATTAATTTTTATATATATATGTGTATATATGACCAGAGAGAAAAGAGCCAAAGAAGCACTATGAATAGCTATGTGTGCAGGTATGGCAGCAGGTGCAACTTTAAATAAAACAGGAAAAGGATAAGCCCTCCAGGGTGTCACTGAGTTAACACATGCAGCCATTTAGATACTGGCAGAAGTGAAAATAATGAAATATGGCAGAGCTACATTGGGATTTATCACACTCAGAGCAAGAACTAAGGTGGGAAACAGAAGAGTCATGACTTATTACAGGGAGAAGGAGACCAGACAACACCACACAAAAGGCAAGAAATTGAGAAGAGAACCAGGGCCAAGAGCCAGCATATTCCATGAGCTTCAAGCAAAGAGAAGCCAGGCAGGGCAGAGACAGACTGGAAATCCACCAGCAGAAATTGTGCAAAACAAACGTGCAGGTCAGAGCATGGAGACAACGGCACTTCAGATTGACACACAATGCACTCAGCAAGAATGGACGTGCCCAGGTTTGCTGTTACTAGACAAGAACATGAGCTTCAGGGTGAGAGGCCAGGGGTTATATTTATGACAATAAATGATACTTGCACCCCAAAGCCATCTCTGGCCACTGTGAAATGTTCTACGGAAGCTACAGGGGCATATGTAAAGCATGTTGTAAAAAAAAGATTTTGCCAACTGAAAAGACTGACAAGCACTGCAAATAAATATTCTAACAGCAAACATCTGAGAGAAATGAAAGATGCTGAAGAAAAATGGATCTTAAACACAGACTGAATTACAGAAGGTTTTTTTGGTTGGATTGGTCTGGCATTTTAGCTTGAAAAAAAACCCCAAACAAACCAACAGAAAACAGAATTAATAATTTATTCACTTACAAAAGTACAACTAGACTTCCCATAACACAAATCTAAAAAGATCCTTTTAAATGGAATAGCACATATCAGAAAGAGACACAGAAAAGGAAATGGCAATGACCAGCACCCCCAAGGAACCCGAACAACCTTGCTCCGGTCTGTATCTTCCCGGATGGAGGAGGATGAGGAGTACAGGGTTGTTTTGGAGTTCTGACTGCTACTTTCAAGCTGCTTGCGTGCCACCATGGCACTTGCAAAAAAATAGGATAATCTGAGGACTCAAGATCTAGCAAGGACAGTCTAAGAAGGATAAGGGAAGAGTGGAGTTCTGTGGGCCTACTTTGAGAAGACCAGCTGGCATGGTTGTAAGGAGAGGTTGACCCCCCTGAACATCCATCTTATGGCCTTGCTGCACTACCTCTCTGACACAGAAAGCAGGTTTTATAATCCTATCCCTATAATCCTTTATATTCCTCTTTGACTAGGTCATTTAATTTGGTGGGATTCTTTCCTAGGTGGTAATTACAGAAGCCACAGGAAAATAAAGTCCAACACCATCCAGTATCAGAAAGGAAATGGTCTAGGTTCCATAAATACATTTTATGTATTTTATGCTCCAAACTGAACAGATGAGAGCAGGTTATGCAGCCGTGTAAGTGCCTCTGCAGGCAGCATTCAGCAGGGTTTGGATAAATCAGAATTCATAATGTGTCATTTCTTAGAAGTTCTTTGGTTCAAAAATACCAAACCTCCTGGAATTCCCTGACCTCTGGGCACTTACTTTCATCTTTCAAACAACTAATTAAGAGGACAGAGAGCAACTTCCTCCCAAACGAGAGAAAAAACAATTTCCTATTTCCTATTGCAAAATGTGGACAGACTTTTGTAAAGGGAAAATACACTTAAGTCCTGGCTGGAAAAATGCCCCATTCCCTGTGCAGGAAAACAGACGAAGCCCTCCTCTGCTTAAGTCAACAGAAGTTTTGCTACTGACTTCCTCAGTGCAGGCTTGGAAACTGCACTCTGTGCAGGAGGAAGCACAAAAGCCATGGCAAGCGGGGGAAAAAAAATAAAATATTAAAAAACCTCTGCTTTTCCCTGTTTATAGAGACCTCCAGTCATTGCTGTTGGGACTTTTAATCTTGCAAGAGAGTAACATCTTAATGCAACTGGTAGATCCCCCCAGTAATTTATAATACAAAAATTAAAGAGAAGTGAATTATTAATTCTATCATGTTTGGTTTTTTTCATTAGCAGTGGAGGGAGAGACGCATTTATACAGGATTAGGTTGTGCAATCTCACTTTGATGGGTGAGCACACACTCACAAAAACAATAATTTATTCACTTACAAAAGCGCAACGAGACTTCCCATAACACAAATCTAAAAAGATCCTTCTAAATGGAATAACATATCAGAAAGAGACACAGAACAGGAAATGGCAATGACCAGCACCGCCAAGGAAGCAGCCCTCAGTGACAGACTGAGCACTTATAATTAGGCCTGTTTGAATTTAATATAGTAACACTAATTTATACCAGCTGAGGATCTGGCTCACCCCTATTTTAAACTACCCAAAATGGTGCCAGGTGAATCACAGTGCTCGGGAACTTGCTTGTGATGTAACCCCAGCTACAAAGCAGGATTCCGTATTGATCCCACTGGAAAGCTCTGCTGAAGAGCCATCAGCAGCATGGCAGGCTGAGAGCAGGATCAAGTGCTTGGGAGTGGTGGTAGACGAGAAGCTGAAC
>NW_010334635.1:0-12086 GCF_000700745.2 Antrostomus carolinensis | reverse complement strand
TTCTTTTTCTTTCTTTTTCTTTTTTTTCTTTCTTTTTTTCCTCCCCCCCGCAAACCCTCCTGCAACCAGCGCGCTCTCCGGGTGGTGTTTGTGTGCTGGATAATTCCAGGGCCGATGCTCTGGGACACCGGTGACATCTTTCAGCCCGTCTAATTTAATATTAATAATTAGCTTCATAGCGCACTTCTGAAATGTAATTCTCAAGTGCTTTGTCAGATGCTTGTGCTTGTCTTGATCAGTGAGCTTGCTTTTATTTATTTATTTTTTTAAATAATCTCTTATTTTAGTTATACTTTCAGTTAACTTCTTATCTCTTGGCCCAGTCTGGAAAATAGGAAACCGGTGTATGCCGGGAGGTCTTGTTGTTTTCTACCAGTTAGCAAAGACTGCTTTCATGAAACACTTTTATTATTATTATTTTAATGTAATACTCTGGTTTTTGTTTTCTTTGGACAGTGTTAATGTGCCGAGGGAAGGCAATGCAGGATTTTAAAGGCCCAGACTGCCGCTTTGTAAATTTTAAGAAGGGAGAAGCGGTGTATGTGTATTATAAACTAATAGGAAAATCAACCGAGCTCTGGGCTGGAAGTGTAAGTACTGTAAAGCATTTGTTCTACTTGCTCTTCTTTGCACTTTCTGTTGGTAATCTTTTTTTTTTCTTCCTTTTGCCTCATAGGAGAACACTTAGGGCTTTGAACATAGCTAAATAACGTAATAAATGCCATTTTGTCTTGAAACCAGTGTGAAAAGGGATGCGGTTTGATCAAACCTAAGGCGTTAAGTGCTGTGAAAAATGGGCAATGCTCATAAAGTGTGCTAAAAACAGTTAGAAAATTGCCTTTGTGTTGAAGAGCTCCCATTGCATCACCGTAAGTGATGGCCCATGAGCCTGCCTGGAAGCTGAGCCTCCCTTCCCATCTAGGGAGGCTTAATGCTGCGCTTGTGTTTACCCCTGACGTGGTCTCATCCTGCGCTCTGTAATGCTGCTAAAGATCATTCCTTGTACATATTTTAATCATGTTTCTTTTCCTAATGTTCAGGTACAGTCTTCCTCTTTTTATCTGAGCTGCATGCAGAGTTGGAGGGAAAAAAAGTAGTAAAACTAAGGATTGAAGTAAATTCGATTTTTAACAGGTCTGTCTCTCTCAGCTTTAGTAACACATTGCAACAGCTTGCCCAGTAGTGGCCTTGTCTGAGTCGTCATCTTCTTTGGGCAGTCAGGAGAGGGTTAATGGGAAAGGAGGGTCCCCATACTTGCAGTTATTTCATAGAAAACTCCTCTTGGCTTTTTTTGATAAACACCTTATTTGCCTGACAGAAGCAGAACTGAGATACTCTGGAGGAAGAGCAATTTTTGTGGAGTTCCCTTGAAAATGCTGGCAGTCTGGAGGTTGCTTAGACCTAGTCCCTGTAACCCCCTCCCCATGCTTCCCCTACATACCTTTTTGTGTCCAAATTATTTATTTCAACCTCCTTTCTTACTCTGTTCTTCTACAAGAGACAGGCAGTGGTCGAGGCTGCTGGAAGCCACAGCTGGTTGTTGACTGTGGGACTAGTGGTTTGGTGAAAAGCAGGATGTATCACTTTCTCTAACCTGGTCAGGCTGGGTGTGGACAGCCAAGCTCTCAGCGGGAGCTGAACCCAATTAGAATTGTAGAGAAGAGAGCAGAAAACTGCAGCACATGGTTAAAGAAGAGTTTATAATTGTATCATGCTGGTAATTCCCTTCTGACATGTACTGTACCATAAATAATCTGGTTAATTAGCTGGTACAGGTTTCCAGGGCTGCCAGTTCTTGAGATGGGGAGCAGCAGTGTGAGGCCAATTTTGCATCATCTAACAAAGTGTAATGCAGGCTGCAAGATCAGACGGCAGGTTTAAGGTAATTGCTGAGTTAATATTCAGTTTAACTATTCACTGATAGGAATCTCATGCTACAGTTAGGTGTGTCTCCACGTTAAAAGGATGTTTGCTTTGAGTTTAACAAGTAAAAGCTGAATGTGGCAGGTCTAAAAGAATTGCAAAGCTCCCTTTTATTTGTTGTCATTTTTAAACTGTGTTACACTGTTTTCTATGTTTCTTTTAGGGCAGTGATGACAGACTAATTCCTTCCAGTTGGTGGCTATAATCTTTATTTCTTTTTTCCCCAGTTTGATTGACTGTTTCTGCATTAATTGTAACACTGCAACAACCAGCATGCAAATACTGCAGCAGGGTTGGAGCGCCTCCCCTTGTGTATTGAGTAGGGCACTGGCATGTCTGACCCTGTCCCTGACTTGCAGATGGCACTGGGGTCTTTCTCATTCAACATGACTTCCTATGCCAGATTTGGCTGGGCAACTTGATTTATGCAGACCAGCCGTGCCTGCTGCATGCAGCCTTGGAGCTAGGGGGAGGCTGTTGCTTGCTAATTAAAAACAGGTTACCTAGTGAGGTCTGCGATCAAACAGATTCCAACAGAAGGCATGTTACCTTCTGCCGAAGCCCTTTTGGGATCTCATCACGTGAATTATGTGTGCTCGTGTATATCATTTGATCCCCATACCCTGCTACCTTATTCTATCCCCTAAAGTTTTTTGGGAAAGTATTTATTAGGGTATAATGGAAACTATGAAATCAAAGGATAACTAGTATTCTGATCTTCAGATAAGGGCAGTGTGTATGAGAAGCTTCAACTACTGCAACCTGAGGCTTATTTCAAACAAGTTGTAAATACAGGCTCTAATCCTGAGATTGATTTTGAGGAGCCATAAGAAATACAATAGTGTTTCTGACCTGAAGGGAGATTATCTGATAAGAAAGACTGAAAAATCTATAGCAGTCGGGTCTGGGCTTTATTTGCTTTTGCTTTTCTAATTCACTCTGCCTCTTTCAAGCCATTGTTAATATTTTTTTTTCCTTTGTGCCAGCAAACATGCTATATTTTAAATAAATAGATCCTTTGTTTTATGATCCCAGTCTTGTACACTTTATTGCTTGCAGAACTCCCATTGATCCCACCAATTATTTTGCATGTGAAAAAATTCTAGAACCCGGCTATAGTATATATTCTATGCATTATATGGCATGCAGTTTTTAGCAGAACTGTCTAAACCTCATGAATAAAGCAAAGCCAAATGCTTGGACAATTCTATGATGACCATCTTCTGTTTTCTGTCACCGAGCTAGGTGGTGTGAGGATCTGGCTTCTTGGTCAGTGGTGGTTGGTGAATCTGCCACACGTGGGCACTGGTGCAGACAAATGCTGTACACACAGCTACGTGTTTTGCCCACCCATGGCATTTTATGTGGGAAGGGAGTGGAAATGCCCTTATTGGCATTCATAATGCCTTTCCTCTCCTGTCTGTAGAGAATGAAGAATGTTTCCTCTATTTGCACAATGAGGCGTTTTTTCCCTTACAAGAGAGGACTTGTAGGGAGAGGAGCAGATGAAATTTTGGGCTTGCAGATCCCATATGGCTCATAAACCACACAAGTGGCAAACTGGGTCACTGCAGAGCACTTGTATGGTCAGCAGCTTGGATTACACTAAATGAGTTTTAAATTATGATGCCTAATTATAATGGTAGTCACAGAGATTAGTCTGTAAGGAGGCTACTTTGAAGCTTTGGATTTTGTTTTCAGAAAGATTATTTAAAACTAGAATAGAAGTTTGTAGAGAGAAACAGGCCAATTTAAAATAAAACTGTAGTATACCACGCAAGGATAAGCTTTTGATTTGACTTGTCCAGTTTAATTTCCCAATAATAAACCTGCATACTTTATCTCTTTTCCCTAAGAGAGTATCTCTGTTTACAAAAGGCAGGGAGGTAATAGTGGCTGTTTTATATATATATATGTATGTAACTAAATTCAGAGATATCAACAATGGAAGGTAAGATTTGAATGAGAAATAGTTAAAAAGGAAGCCTTATAATGTATCAGTGCTTACTTGACTTGCATAACAACAAAAAAAGTATTAGTACATATTATTTGCTGGATACCATTTTCTTCTTTTTTTTTAATGCCATTGTAAATCTAGAAGACTTCAGCACAGGTCACCCTATTTCAGTGATATCAATGTAACCATACATATATCTATATATCTCTAATTGTTTTGACATGACTGTTTTCCTTTCTAATTTGATCTTTAAATTAGTGCTCTTCCCAAACAAACTCTTCAAGAAAATTGGCAATTCTCATCTTCCTCCTATAACAAAACATTGAGGAAGTGACCAACACTTCCCACCCCCCGGGTATTTTAGTCATCTAGGAACTGTCTACCTTTCTAGGTGTGTCTACCAGGCTCTAATTGCCTGGATTATCTAATCTGCATAGTGATAGCATGCTATTAATATTGGCTTCTTGACAGCTGTTGTCAGAACTCTCCAGTGAGAGCATTACTGTGTAGATCTTATCCAGTGAGTGATAAGAGATTCTTATCTTCCACTGTTTGCCTTGGTTTAGCATGTTGACTTGCTTGAAAACAGCCACCTGCAACTGATTTCTGCTTGTATTAGTCATTGAAGAGCAACAATGCATTTGCAGAGGGTGTTTATTTTCCATGCAGGTTTTAAAATAGATTATTACCATGGGTACAATTTTACAATTTCCTAAAATCTGCTTTAAGAATTTTTTTTTTTTCTTAAGCTGAAAAGTGAGTGTATTTCAGGCTATAATATTGTGCATGGATATAAATCTCATTAGTCAAAGATCCTCTTCTGCTTACTACTTGAGAAAATACTTGAAGCATATGTGGTGCCAGTGAGAGCACAAAATAGCAGTTAAAGCACATGAGCCAGAGTGCTTGGGCTTCACTCCCAGCTCTCGTAATAATTTGTTGTAATTCAGGCTTTAAAACGTGAACAGTAAAACTTAGCAACTTCACAAGGGTGTTGCGAAATGTAAGTATAAAACCTCAATGAAAACTCTTGCATAAACAAGATATTGCTAATGCTTTTCTTTTATTAACTGTGTTAAACTTCATTTAGAAACACTTGAGTGAATTTGATGTGTTTGTTACTAGTGCCTGTAATTAGGATTTTAACATAGTCACGTAATTTTGAAAGCTTCTTTACTGCTTTTTGTTTGCTTGTGTTTGCTTTCTGGCAGGTTGGAAGTGATTTTGGATATTTTCCAAAGGATTTACTTGAAATAAATCATAATTATTCCAATGAGGAGCTAGAGTTACCAACAGATGTAAGTCTTATTTATGATTTTTTTTAAATTGAGCTGCTTACTGTTTCTTAGCTCAGCATTCAATCAAATCCTTGAGGGGGAGAATGGGAACATCAGTGATCCTTAGTTACCTTTTGTTAGTAAGCAGCTACATATGTGCAGAGATGGACATATGTGTTGGGGGGTGGAATTTCTGTGCAGATAGGTATGTGGATGGGTGTGTAAGTGTCAGCCCAAAATGTGGGTGTTGATCTTTCTTTTCTTGAATATTCTGGTTTTCTTCTAACAAAATCTGTTTGGATTGAGCTCTAGAAATGCTGCTAGCTGGCTCGCACATACGCTGTTTGGTATGTATTCAGAATTCTTTCTTTTCTCAAACTTTAGAAGTTTAAAGTATTATCAGAAACAAACAAACCCCAATACGCTGTTAGCCCTTTGGTTCTAGAGTTGGTCCTTCAACCCTTACACACATAAGTGGCTTTCATGCACTAATAGCTGGTAACTCCAAAGTTGTGTGAGCAAGGCCTGTTTGTGGATGCAGCTTCAGACCCTTACAAAACTGTATTCAGTGGCTTGCACTGCTGTTTATTTTTCAGAAATTGTGTGACAGGCTCCTGCTTGGAGAACTTGGTCATTTGAGGAGAAACCAGCTAAAACAGACTGGGACAAACAAGTTTAGTGACGCTTGTTTTCTTCTCCTCGCTGGCATTCACCAATAGGCTTGTTCCTAGTTCAGGATGTATGTGATGAATAAATTATAATACTGTCAACTCCATTGCTGACCTCCAGTTTGTTCCTCACTAGGAGGTCTTTGGTGGGGCTAACCCTTGAGCTTTTTATATTGGTTTTTAAGAGTCCTTGGGCAAAACTTCCACTGATTGCAAAGAGAGTTTTGGTTAAGGACCCCGGAGTTAATTCTGCACGATTAATATAATTTACTTCGCTGCTGCACCTCTCTATAACCAACCAAATGGATTTGGTATCATCTCTGTAATAAAGGAAATATCTGTGACTACATACTGTTTTTCATTTCAGGAAACAGACTTTGTTTGCTTTGATGGAGGAAGGGATGATTTTGATAATTATAATGTGGATGAGCTTTTGAAATCATTGCACGAGACAATAGCAGATGAAGGGGAAACTGAATTGAGTGATCCAGAGACAAAAGCAGCTGAAGGAATTAAAAGGGATGAGGAGATTGAACAGATCGATACAGGAAAGTCCCTTGATGCCTTGGATACAGACAATCTCGAGCTAAGCACAGAAGAAGATGAGGAAGCCTTCACCATGAAAGAGAAAGTAGTAGACAATTCTTTTGCAGAAGGAACTGAAAATACTAGGGGAGACTCCAGTGTCAATAGTCACAAAGAAAACTCTCAGGGAGATCAGATTGCACATGAGCACTTGAAAGGAATGCTACACGGGAAACTAAAAGGGCTAGAAAGTGAAAATACCAAAAACACTAGTATTCCTCAGGGTGAAACCAGTCAACTTGACAAAGAAAGCGAAGAAGTCAATGCCTATACACTTTTAAACAGAGACCTTTCTGTGAAACTGAAAACACAATTTGGCTCAACTGCTGATGCTGTTGTATCAGATGATGAGGTGACTCGCCTTGTTACATCGCTGGAAGATGATTTTAATGAAGATTTGAGCATTAATACTCATGATGCAGAGGAGGAGCCAGACTTCGCAGATCAGTCTGAAGAAATCCCTTTACTGTCTTTTACAGCAGAGGAAGAAATTATATCCCCAGTGGATTTAGATGATGATGAAAACAATGACATTGAGTCACAAAATCATGAACTTAATGAAGATGCAAAGGGTGCTACAGAGCTAAATAACCAAAGAGACAATGAGGAAGAACCAAATTCAGATACATTAATTCTTAAGGATGCCTTCATTAAGAGCAAGAAGTCGGGCGATAGTATAAGTGTGGAGAGGCTCAAATCTCAACAAACAAAAGAGAAACAGGATGAGGTGATGCTACTTAGTAAAAGAGAAGCACCAGCAAAAACTCAACTTGAGGATTTCTCCAAAGAACTTGGAAAGGAACCTGTAGGTGGAGGTGATCTGGATTCAAAAGAAAAACCAAACAAAACTGGACAGTTTAAAGAGCAGCTTGCAGTTGATGGAACTGAGTCACATACTGAAAAGCTGAAGAGTACAGCTGTGCCTGATCCTCACATTTTGCCTAGTCCAGGAGATGATCTGGAGTCCAAATCACTGGTTGAAAGCAAGCAAGATGCTTTAAAACCACTTGTTGGTGATACCAACAAAAGTCCAGAAAAGGTGCCACTTGCTCAAATAGACGAAGATGAGAAAAAGTTTCAAGATGACACCTTGGAAGAGGTCTTGGAAAGTGATTTAAAGCACAAAACGTTATGGGAGAAAACAAAGAAGAAAGGAAGAGCTGAGGACAAGCCTTCTGTTGATGTTCCAGCCAGACTGGTGGAAGAGGTAAAAAATGCATCTCAAAGTGACTTAGGAGATACTGATTTCTTAAAAGAGAAACTGGAGCATAGAATGCCTGCTGTGGAGAAAGAGATTCTAAGACATGAAGATGATTTGAAACAAACAGGGGAGACCAATCATGAAAATCAAAAAACCACCTCTCTTATCAAAGAGCCTGAAATAAAAAGGGGAAATGTGAAAGAAACCCCTGCAGGGGAGGGAGACCTAAGCCATAGAGGAGCCCTCAAGCAACCTAGGCCATGGGAAAATGAGTATTCAGAGGCAGATATGAGAGAAGAGCTTTCAAGAAATCTTGGCAAGATGCCAGTGTTTGAAGAAAGCATTGAGAAGAGTTCCCCTGAAGAAAAATCAAAAAGCACTACACAGAATACTAATACAGAGAATCTTACTCAGCGAGGAACTGCTCGTTCTCAGGATGCAGATTCTGACAGAAACCTTGGCACAAATTTATCTAAAGAAAAACCACTCAGACCAGAATTGCAATCTGAGGAGCCAGATGCTGAAGAAGACCCTGACCTGAAACAAGAAGAGGAAGAGCTACTGGAAGATGAGAATGCTGCAAATGCAAAGCTGTCACAAGCAAAGGCTGCAGATGTACAGGGTGATACACTACATGTTGAAAGTACAAACCCTGAATTAGAAGTACTAAGCGAAGCTGTTCTGGGAACTGCAAATCCTACTTATGAAACAGGAGAGGAAGCAAACTCATTTTCTAAAGAGACTAAAAAAATGTTCAGCGTGCAAGATGCAAGCGAGACTGGGAACAAAGAAGTTGGTGTACCAGTGAATGAAGATGCTAAATGGGATGAGATGGAACATGTCATGGAAGATGATGAGGAGTCTTCTGAAACTGAGGAACCATCAGCTGTGGAAGGTCATAATTTCCAATCTCCTGACACAGAAGACGACAACTTTAACCAAAGGATAGATCATCTCCCAGAGGGCATTTCACAGAAAAACTCAAAAGAGATGCAAAATTCGGAGCATACAAGAGATGACCACCAGCAATCTGCACGTTTCCCCAGCCCTGCTGACAGTTCAGCAGCCACAAATGATACTGTAACAGACTTCAGTGACTCTGTGAAGCGGCTCACAATAATGAGAAATTTTCTCGATGAAAAGCGTATAATACGTTTACAAAAGTACCTTGGGCTTCAGCAGATGTTTAGGATAGAAGCCATGTTTCATGACATGAAGGTAGAGATGGAGCTTGCTCGGAAGGCAAGCCATAATAATGAAGATACAGAAGCAGCCTTGGACCAGATACTTGAGTTTTCAGAATCGAGCATTATGGATGTTGTGGGAAAAGTTCTGGATTCCAGAGTGGCAGAAAATAAAGAGGAGGTGGTGAAAGAAATGGATTTGTACGATGAGGAGAGTGCACTGATGGATGATCTTCAAGAATTAATATATTCTTTAAGGAGTAAATATTCATCTGCTAGTGAGAGCGTCCCACTTGCATCTGTTCTAGAACAGGAAGATGATCAGCTGCACCTTCAAGGTAGGACATTAAACCATTTAATAAATAGATGGAACCACTTAATAAATAGATGGAACCCTTTAATAAATAGTAAAAAACCATTTAATAAATAGTAAAACCCTATCCCAGACAACACTATTTAACCTAGAGAAGCTTTAAGAAAAGGGTGAGGGAGTAGAATTGAAAGAGGCCCTGTGGAGTCCGCTGGGATTTTGTTTATTTTTAGTGTGGTTTTGGCATTGTGATGGGTGTCCCAGGGACAAATCCTGAGAAAAAAATGTTGAGCTCAGCATGTCTGTTCTTACAGGCCAAGTTTCTTGCAAGAAAGTGGGATCTGTGCATGGATACAGCTCGAAGGAGCCATTCAGGTCATATCTATACCTCCCCCTCCCAAGAAATAGGGATTCATGTACACTAATGTGCTGAATTTTTTAGAGGGTTTAGAGCAGTCTTTTTTTTCTGAACTAGCTAGCACCTAATTATGAGATATCCAGTGATTAACACAACATGCAGGCACTAGATCCATGCACCTAACTTTGCCCGTGTTCATAAAAGAGTGCCTAAGTAGAAATACTGAACAAACATCTTTTGATGAGGGAAGGAAGAACCAGCAGTGGAGTCTGCTGCAAAGTTGCTGTTTTTTCTAATTAATGTGCAAGATGGTAAAATATGCTCTTGGCAAGGCTCCTTTTGCAATAATACATGTTAGGTGTGTGATTTCTGATAAAGCCATGAATGATTAAAATATTTCACTGCAAGGTCAGTGGCTGATACCTTGCATAAATTCCATATAAACATTTAATTAGATGTCACTAAAGTTGATTGAGAATATATACACAAGCTGAAGTGTTTAAAAAGCATCAAGAAAGCTTTGTCAGATGCAATATTTCACTGGATACAGCTGCAGATAAGAAATACACATTAGCTCAGTGCTTAATTCATGTCTCCCTGTCTGTCATAGATGGTGCAAAGGAGGCTGAATCTGACAGAGTTTCCATCAGAAACCCACATGCCATTGATGAGAGCAATCAGAAATTTCAGCAGCCTGAAGATAAGAGGTTACAACAGCCTATTGAGGAGAAGGAGGAGACAGCTGTTAATGTTGCACCTGAGTATGAAGAGGCCAACTTCTCGGATACTAGAGAAGCCGAAGAAGGGTACGATAGTGAAAGGGGATCGCTGCTGGAAGATGCTGCCTTTGGGTCAACTGATTCAGGACAAAGTGCCATGGAAGATACTGCTGCAGGTAACCTTTTGGAATTGGGTTATTTTATTCTTTTGCTCTTAAAGAGGAACATGGTTGAATGTTTTTTAGGCAAATACCGAGGTTTTTCACCAATATTTTCATTGTGTGTTGCTGTAATCCTAATGGCTTTCCCTGACAGTCCCTCTAGTGGCGTTCCTGTCTCCCTACCACTCATCTCAACAGGGCAGTTTTGCTGCTGCCTTTTTGCACTGTAGACATAAGCAAAGTGTAAGTGGCATAGTCAGAGCTCTGTGCTCGGGCTGGTGGACTGTTTCTCAGGATAGTAGTGGATAAAGAGCAGCAGTCACTGGAAGTGCACCATCAGCCCAGGTTTCCCCTGCTTTGCAGGGGGTCTGACAGCCTAACCATTAGGCTGTACAATCACGCGCTCTCCCTTCTTGCTATTTTTAACCTGTGACTCTGGGCTATATTACTTTCCAGGAAAGATGGAGTGTAGCTTCCCTCAAGCAGTTCAGTAATTTGTGGCTAAGGTGTTTGCTGGAGTAGGAGAAATGTTTGACTCTCTTCTGCTGAGGACTTCTCCCTCTGGAGCAGGGGTGCTGACCGGTCATTATGCCAAGGAGGGATCCTATTACTGTCACCTTCCCCAGCTCTGTTTTGGCATGAAACTACCTTTGACTCCATTCTCTGTGCTAAGATCAGCTTTGCTGTCCTGGATTCACCTCCGATTATGCTTATGCTTAATAAATCCAGCTTTACTGAGCATTTAGACTAAATTCAGGCACACCTTGTTTAGCTTTGGTATGCCACTAAGGTCCTATACCATCCCCATAGCCAAGTGCTTTTCAGCAGCTTCTAAGTACTGAGGGACACTCGAGGTTGAACGTAAAGATACCTAATGAATTTTAAGTGGCTGATGGATTCCTTATGTGGATATTCAGCTGTACTTTAGACCAACTAACATCCCCTCATGGTAGCTTCAGGTTAGTGGTTGTTAAACGCTGTTCGCCAGGAATTCCTATGAGGACTGCTAGAGGTGCTGAGAAGAAACAGGGCAGGTGCTTGTAGAGACGCTGGTCACAGAAGCTGTTCCACAATGTAACACCAGGCTGGGCAGGCAGTGATTAGAATGCGCTGACCTGAATTCATGGCAACAGTAGCAGTGAGAGGGGATTGTATGATTAGGAAATTTTTAGATTGGATATTAGGAATAATTTCTTTACTGAAAGGGTTCTCAGGCATTGGAAGGGGTTGCCCAGGGCAGTGGTGGAGTCCCCATCCCTGGAGGGATTTAAGAGTCGTGTAGACACAGTGCTTAGGGACATGGTTTAGTCAGGGACTTGTCAGTGTGAGGTTAATGACTGGACCCAATGATCTTAAAGGTCTTTTCCAATCGAGGCAAATCTGTGATTCTGAGGAGGCAAGTTCAGATCAGGGAGGAAGTAAATATGGTTTAAAGCTTATGCTGTACACTTGGATGTAGGTTTATCGGTTCAGAATCAGGGAGTGTGTGCTCTCTTGCTGTTGCTGACTCGCTGCTGAAGGAGTTGCGTGTGCTGCCCGGGGCCGGCTGGGCAAAGTGACCTGGTGTCCGTGTCTCTCTGCGGTACCTCTTCTAAAGCAGCCTGCGGAATATCGCTACCCTTTCTAAGGATTCTTGCCACTTTCTTCCACGCCCTAGAGAACCGGGGACCGTAATGTGAAATCCTGCCTACGAGGTTTCCAGAAGCCGCGGGGGAGGGAGGTGGGGGGTTGGCGTGGGCAGAA
>NW_010334634.1:0-1412 GCF_000700745.2 Antrostomus carolinensis | reverse complement strand
GGTGGGGGTGGGGCGGGGGAAGTAGGTTTCCAGCACTCAGGAAGTTTGCGGGAAGAAAACTTCCGTGGGGAAGTTTTTGACTCTTGGGTGATGTCCCAATGCCTTCTCCAGCCTCGCATCACCTCCTCGCTTTGCAGGAACAAGGTGAGACACGAGTCGAGAAATAAAAATAATGCTGGGAGACAAAAGTCTCTGCATCACCTCGAGTCTGCCTGTCGGTGCGGGGTCCGGGGGGGATGCGGAGCCGGGGTCTGCCCGGACAGGAGACTGACGGGGAGACCCCGCACTTAACCATCCCCCTACCCGGCGGTGGATTGAAATGAGTCACTTAAATACCCCCTCCAAACTCCCTGCACCCCTCAACCAGGGACAAATAAATATGAATATTTCCACGGGGACGGTTCTGCAGGCTGGTTTATCTCGGCGGAGACAATAGCATCAGTTATTTCCCATTAAACGCGTTGCAGGAGAGAGCTGACCCCTCTGAGGAAAGGCCTGGGTCGTCTCCTTTTGTCGTTTCCATTTTCTCTTTACTCACGCCCTACCTAATCCCCTAATGCCTGGAAAAAGAACTGTCTTCAGACTTCTGCCTTCCAACTCCTTCTTTAAAGCTCCTATCTCTGACACAATTAGATAAATAACCTTCCCCGCGCATCTTCCCTCCTCCCGGGACCGTTTTACTCCTTCTCCTTCTAACCTTGACTCACCACACTATGAGATATTGTTTTATTTTCTATAGCAAAGCCCTTGACGCGAAGGGTCCTCTGTGTCTCCCCTCAACACGGAGGTAGACAACTAACATCCTCCCCAATAATGTTCTCGCTCCTACTTGCCTGCACTTTGGGGAGAAAACCTCTAATACTACACAGAACTTGTAAATATTGATCTGACGGTTCACAGAGATTTTGCCAATCGTCTTCATCAATTTTCCCGGCTCCTCTATCCCCTTCCCGCACACCTCACTTCCACCTTCACCCTCGTTAGTTTCTTGGATAATTCAATTAAAATTCAGATTTTGATGCTTTTTCGGGTGTGGGGTTGGCTAGGGGGGGCGTGATTTCCCCTTCACACACCTCTTTATGTGCACTTCAGATCTTTTTGATGATGATGATGATGATGATGATGATTTGGATTAAAAATTGTTTCCTTTGTACTTTCTGACAATGTAGAGTGCTTTTCTGGGGTGGAGGGAGGGAAGTACTAGAACTACAAGCGATGAGCCCTGCGTGGGGATGGGCATCGCCCATGGACTCCCCACGCCACACATGAAGTCACGTCCAACCAAAGCCAGGACCACTCCCGACAAACAGCGGAGAGGTCGGGATACAGATCACCGGGTGGGATGTTATCCTTCCCGAGGTCTCTTGGAGCATCACCCCCCACCCATCTCTCCTCCCACCCTCCCGGGGGTG
>NW_010334633.1:2759-3873 GCF_000700745.2 Antrostomus carolinensis | reverse complement strand
ACAAATAGGTGGGTGCGGGAAAGCGGGGGGGAACCTTCCCCCGGCTTCTTCCCCGCGATATAATCATCTGAGCGCACAAGGGTGGCACCCGAGCTTTTATGTCTTTTACAAAAGTTGCCAAATTAAGGCCGGATTAGGGCTCCCTTCGGGATTTGTGGGCTCTTTAGAGGCTGGGAGCTGCCCATATAGCCCGCCAGTGCTTATGAAAAGCTTAAAAAGTAATAAAAGAGGGAGTTAGCCCGAGAGAAAGTAACATGTATAACTCTTATTAAAGGAGCAGCGAGTGCGGCTGTGAACTTGAATAACTGTTTGAACTTTAATTTGTTCATTAACAGGATTTGCCCCTGACTGTGAATGTTATTACTTCTCTTAAAAGCGAGGTGCAAATGCAAAGCCACAGTGAAAGAGCCTGGCAAAAAGTTAAACGCCTCGTAATTACACTAGCTTCATTCAAAACGTAAAGTAATACAAAAGTGAAGAAAACGGGATATTATCCCAACGCCCCAGCCTTGGACGACGGCGGGGTCCGGGCCCAGCTCCCATCCCCATTAACTCGCTATAGCCCTACGCGAAACGGTTCTGTTTAAACAAGTTTAAAACATTTTAAAAGATAACTCGTATCTTTCTGTTTTCCTTTCCCTCCGTGGTGGAAGCCTGTTTTATTCCTCTAACTGTTTTAAGTCGTGAGTAAAACACGACGTCTGAAGTCTGATCTAATCTGCATGTGTGTATCCTAAACAGGGCGCATTAGCTCCTCTTTCCCCCATCACATCGACAGTAGATAAAACTCGGGAGAACTGGAATAAAACAAACTACTACTCCTCTCAGAAGGTATACGACTTTGTACTGATGCGTTTGCCAGTTCGCTCCGCGCTGACTGTCGTTTCATCTGTCACTTATCCCTTTCCCGGGTTTGTCAACTGTGTTTTTATAGATTCGCTTGTCATCTGCATCTTTGCTCGGCAGGAACATGCAGCCCGGTCGCAATTAAATACACAGACACACGCGCTGTTAGCAAGATCGCCCCCTCCCGTCGCAGCCGAGCCGGGGAGATGATTGCCCCGGCACTTCTCTTGACTCAAAACGCATCCGAGCTCGCCGGCCGAGAGCCGCG
>NW_010334633.1:0-2527 GCF_000700745.2 Antrostomus carolinensis | reverse complement strand
GGGGGTGCCCCCCCCCCCCCGCGGGTGGCAGCGGGCACCACCCCCGCCCCTCGGGCTGCACTGCCAAAGCAGGTGGAGATGGGGACGGCTGATGGAGCCAGGATCGCAGTCACGTTCCAGAGCAGAGGAAAAGCAAGAAGGCCCTTCAGAAAGAGTGGGAGTGAAAACCCCACGACCAGTTTAAAATGCTTATCTACTCCTATAACTGCCAGCACATTAAGGAGATCATGATATCTTAACACTACCATGTTGAATCGCTTCATTTACACCATATAAATAAATACATGCCCTATTTTATAGATCTAATTATCTCCTCTCTACATTTTTCGGCACCATTAAACTCATTAGGGAAAAAACAAACCCCAAACTATTTAATCAAATTGGTACCTCCCCCCCCCCCCAAAAAAAAAAAAGAATCGTATTGCTCACAAAGCAAATAAGTTTCTTCAACTCTACTTATCCATCCCAGCATGCAATTCACCTCATCAGAATCTTGTACTAACCTGGAAACAGAAAGAAACTTTCTAAAATAACTCGGTCCCAAGACAGCAGCATCTTAGCTACAAAAATATCTTCCTCTGCACCTGGAGAGGAAGCACCAGGCAGGGCAGGGCATGAAGCACAGGTGAAGCATGTTTCCTGCAAGAAACAGGACCAACTCACACAGCTGCATCCAGTGCTGCATCCAAGTGGCCTTCAACTCCCATCACTCTGCCACCACATCACAAACACGGCACACAAGTGATGGGACAGTTCTCTCCAACAGTGTCCCTGAAGGAACAGTCCCAGCCTTCTCACCAGGCAGAAAAAAGCGTTCCTGGCAAGGATCACTAGGTAATAGCATACCCAAGCTGTAATCTGGTTAGTAAACAGCACAGAAGCACCCTGAGAACAGGAGCCTCACAGTGGCCTTAGCCTTGCAATGTCCACACAGAGGTATAGGCGGAAGGATCAGGGCAGGAACTATTACTGTGCTGTTAGGTTCCCCTCATCTAACCTCAGACAATGGCTTTAGATTTGAAGAGAATTTGATACAGCACAGATAAATAACATCCAAGGCTTCATCAGATCTGATTAAATTGCTTTACTTCACCAAGTGGACTTTATTAACCACAAACTTGGAGCTGGGTAGCACCTTCATACAAACATAGCAAACCTACCTATTTCTGCTGGCAGCCTCACCTGCACGCTGACGGGGGATGACAAAATGGAGCCTGCCAGAGTCCCCTTGGGCACAGAGGAGACTGAGGCTGCTCAGAAAGCAGCTGATTACAGGAAAGCAACACCCTCCACAGCCCAGAGGAGGTCTCGCCTGGTGGTTAAGAGCTCATCGAAGTCAGAAAAGATTTTTAAAAATGAGTAGGCATCTATTTGGTTGGCAGGAGGTATTTTTCACTTTTAGCAGGGCAAAGTGCTTACCGCTCCCAGCAAGGGCTTGGACTGTCCCCATTAGGCCACATGAGTCTGTTACCAGGATATAGGAGGGCTTTGCCACAGCTTCTCCAGGCTGGGATTGGTTGTGAGATGTACCTTCTAGATTCTGCTCCGGTACGTCTTTGGACCCTCACCTTTGAAGACAACATGAATTTTGCTTTAAATATGCACTAGCAGATCAATCCTCTACGTATTTCTGATCATATAACGCATGCAATTCAACCTGCAAGATATATGGGTTGTAACACTTTTATAAATCAGCATTTTACACAGCACATCCTGCTCCTGTGAGCTAACCTTGTCCTCATAGCTGACAATTCCCAACATAATCACTTTGAAGCGCTGAAATGGTGAGATGGCAATCTACTGAGCTAGAATGTATCTCTGAAAATAAGTATACAAATACTGTACAGGGCATCTGAAGCTGATTTGTGAAATAGTCAAAAGTTAAAATGTTGATATGTTAGCAAAAATAACTAGACCTTTAAAGCCCAGAAGCCCTTAGGCTGTAGTAAAAATCATCGATGTAGGAAAAGCATCTGTATTTCGATAGTGGTGCGATCACACACAGAAAAAAAAATGTTTTTCCTTTCCTGCAGATAAAAAATAAAAGCGAGTTTGCACCACCCGCGTTAAATGCTTCCTAGGGAGGCGTCTGCATTTTAACTTTCGGTTATTAGCGATTCAAGTTTATATCGCTGCGTGAAACCGCCTGGTTCTTCGCAGAGAAAACAACAACAATGAAGAACAGCAAGTTCTCGTCCCGAGGGGTCTGGCCAGCGCTGGGGCCGGCGGGGCTGTGCCCGCGGTGCCGCTTACCTGCGCGGCGGCGGGACGGGACGGGCCCGCTGGGCTCCGGTACGTGTCTGCCCAAGAGGCGCGGAGGGGCGAGCGGGGGAGGGAGGGAGAGGCTATTTCTCTCGGGGCTGCTGGGGAGCGTCCCCCCGCCTCCTCCCCGTTCTCTTTCGAGGAAGCGAGGAGGGGCAGCCGGGCTGCGCGCCTTTCCCCAACGGGGAACTGATGCCCCCGGAGCGCGGGGTGCTGCCCTGCCCCGCTCCCATCGGCACCGGCACGCTGTCCTTCGGCGCTGGAG
>NW_010334632.1:0-2272 GCF_000700745.2 Antrostomus carolinensis | reverse complement strand
GGGGGGGGTATGTTTTTTGGCTTTTTACCAAAATCAGCAAACGCCTCGTGCAGCAGCTGATCAGCCCGACTAGAGCTCCCTGAAAGAACACAACACCCAAACCGCTCCTCTTCGGGCTGGAGCTTGTGGGTCTGAACCATCCCGGACCCTCCGGTGGGTTTGGATGCTTTGGTGGCCGCAGCCTGCGGGATGTCACGGTGCCGTGCGGGAGCATCGCTCCGTTTCTCCTGCACCTCTCGTGGGAGAGGGGATAAGAATGGTGACTCATGCTAGAGCTCAGAGGCCCTTTTTTTCCCAGCACATTGGAAAATTAGCCAGTTCAAATTTGCCAGAAATAGCTAGTGCAGAGGTTTATGATTAAAACCGCTTGTTCGTTACCTGAAGGGGCTCCAGGAAGGCTGGGGAGGGACTTTGGCCAAGGGCAGGGAGTGACAGAACAAGGGGTGATGGCTTGAAACTGGAAGAGGGGAGGTTGAGATGAGATGTGAGGAAGAAATTCTTTGGTGTGAGGGTGATGAGACAGTGTCCCAGGTTGCCCAGAGAAACTGTGGCTGCTCCTCCCTGGAAGTGTTCCAGGCCAGGTTGGATGAGGCTTTGAGCAACCTGGTCTAGTGGAAGGTGTCCCTGCTGATGGCAGCAGGGTTGGAACTGGATGAGCTTTAAGGTCCCTTCCAACCCAGATCATTCTGTGATTCTATGATAACTGCAAAGGAAAGTTTAAACACACCAATCACTATTTTAGAGGAAAGGACTAAGGCAGGACTGAGTTCTCCCAACTGTCTCCAGCTCTTTGCTATTTTGAACATGGGGTTTGCAAACATTTTTAACAGGTGCTAAACAACTCAGGTACCTGAAAGCCACTGAAAACCATGGATGTAGAGAGCATAACTGCTGTGTCACAACTTAGTTTTCTAAACTTTCTGCCCGAGTAACTGCACAGTATCCTTTAAAATAAACACTTTGTTCAGTGTCTGTGAAATTCCCAGGTTGGGAACCGTAGCCCTGTTAATGTAGCTTTTAGAGTCATTTGGTACCTTTTGTAGCCATAAGTCTAAAGCCAGTCTAGGAGCTCCCTGGAAACCTAAAGCTGTTGCTGTCCCTCCTATTGCTTGGCATGACAAAAATCACAGACAATTCTATTCAGGAATGAGGTAATATGTACACAGGGGTTATGCTAGGTACTGTTCTCAATACAGATGGAAAATAGGAGAAGAAAGAAGGGAAACACCTTTGGACATTAAAAAAAGTATCCAGGAAACTGAATGCACAGCCTGGACATGCTTTAAATACGGTTGAGAAAGAGCAGGGGAAACATGGTCCTGAAAGCCAAGAACAAGATTCATGCTGAATTCCTCACGTATACATAGGAACAGAGGACTTTGTGCCTTTTTTTGTGCATAAGCAAAATTGCATCAATTCTGCCTGTCTCCATCAGCCTTTTTTCCTCCTACTGAGGTGCAGAAACCACCTGCAAGACAGTCTGATTTGCAGACCTATCACTTTTTTCACTTAAGACTTTCCTGCACTTGAGGGTTAATTGAGATCAAAAGCATTTAAAACTGTTGCTATTCTCAAGTAAAAATTTGTCTCTCAGGAAAAATTGTCAGTAGGTTTGATCAAGAACACCAACGTGTATACACAAGATTTAAACAAGGAGTAAGTCCTGAGTTAATTGCCAGAAAACACTCTGTTCTATGTCTATATTTCAAAAAGTTGCATATGGATAAAAACGTCAAAGACACGTCTAGAAATGATACAAGGCCAAATCAACCTTTTTCAGATTTGATGGAAATGCCACCTTCTGTCACAAGTTTTGATCGGGCAAATATAAGAAGAAAATGGATACACAAGAGCATATGTTTTTAGATAATTTTCTCAACACCGGCCCTTAATTGGAAGTTGTCACATACCTGTTAGTGATAACTGACAATATGAATCAACACCGTTTTTTAAGCGTTGACAGAACCAAATTGTACCTCAGTTCTGGAATTCAAATAAAAATCCTGGGGAAAAAAAAAAGAAGCAATTAGATCCATTTCTAACCCATCACACAGGGACAGACCTTGCCAGTGCTTACATTTCATTTAAGCAGCAGCTTATCTGCCTATTCCTAAATTTATAAGTGATTGACTTAAGCCCAGTCAAAGTAAATCTCTCATAAAGGAAAAGGCAAATGTTGAATGGGTTTTAAAAACCCATTTCAAGCGATCCACCACCTCACACAGACCCAAGATACTCTTATCTGCCATCCAGAGAGACCTGGACAGGCTGG
>NW_010334631.1:0-36779 GCF_000700745.2 Antrostomus carolinensis | reverse complement strand
AAACCATTCTATGATTCTATGATTAGGGCAGCTGATTTAAAACCTGGATTTGCAGGTTTAGAACCAGGACTGCACAGCCTGACCCACCGTGTGCAAGGAGAGATGTGTGCACACTGCAGCAGGGGCACTGCCCAAGCCTGAATCACACATGCAGGAGCCTTATATTACCAGCCACACTGGCACTTCCTGCCGTACAGCGTGACAGTTAGTCACCTGGAAAACTAACCTCAGGAGGAAACGTTTTCTGAAGACCCATGGGTGAGTTTTAGGGTTTAACTTCTATTGCTCTGTCTAGAGCACTGCAAACCCTAGAAAGTCGAGGCAGCAGGTCAGATGAGTGTCACCACATGGTGCTAAATAAGGTTTGGAATGGTAAGTTGAGTTCTCACTCCATCACCAGTAATCTGTCCTGGTGGGATTTCAGCTGTGAATTTCTGTATCACTTCAAAGCAGATTGTCTTTTGCTTATGCTAAAGAAGACCCACAGTTGGCTACAGGCAGGAAATACTTTCAGGGATGGGTTTACGGTCTGGGTTGCTGGCAAGGCATTGCTGATGTCTTCTATATTAGAAAGACACTTCTCCCTCTGCTGTCCACATTCCTTTCACCTCTCCAGTGATAACGCTCTCCCTGCCAGCCTGAAGACAGTCAGCCCATACCCCTGTCCTGTCAAGTGATGGCCTTTAGTAAGCAGCCTGTCTCCACCTGAGTCCCTGACAGTCTCCTCTGTAATCCACTCTGGCCTCTTTCTATTGAAGTTTTCAATACACAGGTGCTAAAACCACTGAACTCTGCTACAGACACAATTTAGTTTGAGACAACCTAATTCTCAAAAGTCCTCACAGCTTACAGCCCCACACCAGCTTTGGCAAAAAATGCACCACGAAAGTTTTCTTGGATCTAGGTATCTCTGCATTCAGGGACAAACCTGACTTCAGGAGCTGTGCTGGCCAGGTATGACCAGGGCTTAAAACTGAGTCTGATCTCACAGATGAGGGTCTATCCACCAGGCTGTTGCTTATGCTGGACATTGAGGATGCCACTCGATCATACATTAGCAATTTGGCTGGCGAAAACAGAGAACTAGGGAGAAAGCCAGTTTGAAGTCCTGGGCTGAAGACTACCCAGCTGTACAACTAGGAATCACTTGAAGAGCAGAAAGAAAAATAATTAATTCCCAAATAACCAGCAGCTGTCTCTCTATCACGCTAATCTGGAGCTGGAGAGTCCATGCCTGCTCACCTGTCCAACAGCCTAAACACAGGGACACAACCATCCCTGGTTTTCTACATCCCTTCTCTGCTGTTTTGTGTATGAGACTCGTCTAATGGAAACTGGGCTGATCCTAAATGCTTCATCTAATGTGACTTTTGCACTTGCCTTACCATCAGCCTGTGAAAAAAAATGGAGGTCTCACCATGCTAAGAGCGAATTTAAGTGATCTGGAGTGGTAGGATCAGGGCTCAGAGGTGGCGAGGTCACAAAAGCTGCAGCCTTGGCCCAGTTTTTGCTCCAGTAATGTGTTCCATCTGTCCCCAAGCTGGCAGTGATCGGCTCTCCAAAAACAAGGGGACCTCGGAGAAAGCAAGGGTATACAGGAAATGATTACAAGCCACTCTTTCTTCAGCACATCATACTGCTTGCTGCATGCAGCCATGTATAAATTATGCATTGCTACATGGCCAGCGTAGCTCCCACAAAATTAAGCAGTCCTTGCTTTGTCTGTATGATAAAAAATTAATCAGGAGGCTCTCTGAGCTACACACGCTTTTGATCAGCATATTTACAAAGCTCCCTTTCTAATCCAGAAGGAAACAGTTCAGTTCTGGTTGTAATTTGTACTGTTTTAATCACAGCCATGTTCTCTGTGTTGCTCCGATTTGGAGTGCATTTAGGTGGAGGATGGGCTCTAGCAGACAGATGCCTTTTTATTACCCCCAGGTTGCGCACAGCACCAGCAGATAGCACCATATGGTCCCCACCACCATACTCCAAGTCTCCAAGAATACAAATATCAAGACAATATTTTGCTCTTTGCAAGTGCATATCTGACGGGGTCAGCCTCCAGCAGCAAGGCCAGGAGTGAGCACCAGGCATCTCTAACAGCAGGTTCACTTCTCAAGCCACCCCTCAAAGGGTAATACCCTGAAATACCTGCAAAAGGCACACAGGATGTCCTAGACCCTGTTAGGAAGAAAATATCTCCCTCCCATGAACAGAGATACGGCAGTCTAAGGGAAAAGTAAAAGAGGATACAGGATAAAGACTGTTACAAGACAGTGTTCAAGGGGTTAGTTTGTGGGGAGAGTTTCTTAACTGAAGAATGTAGAAGGATTTCGTTTCATCTTTCTCAGCCGTAAATATTTAGGGTCTGTGATGGTATTACCATTCTTTGGTAACCTCTCCCTATACCTTGTGATTTGGGTCAAGATGTGCAGGTTTTTCCACTGAGCTTCTATTCAACAACAACAACAAAAAGAGTTTGGTGGATAAAAGGAAGTGTCTTACCTTTCTTTCTGGCCAGTGCAATGATATCAGCCGCACTCTTGCTCATCACCTTGGTGATGTACACTGGGCAGTTTATTCGACTGGCAATGGTGATGGCACGGAAAACTGCTTCTGCTTCCAGCTGAGGAAAACAAGAAGGAAAAAGTTAACTGCAAAAGCAGACTGGGGAAAAAATGAACTAGAGGACTGAGCCATATTTCTCACTGTTTAGCAACAACTCTTCAGAGGTTGATTCTGCTTTTTCCATAGAGAGAGATGCAGTGCTGGGAAACAGGGAGCTAACCCAACCTCAGACACTTTGCATTAGGAATAACCACAACCAGGCTGTACTCACTAAACTGGCACAAATACAGGTCCCTGGCTCCCTGCACCCCAGGAAAGGTCATGTCCAAGCAGCTGATGGGGCTCCTCCTTCCCTTCCTCCCACCTTTTTGCTTCAGACTTCTACCCTGCAGTTGGAAGGAGAACAAAACAAGGAAACATTGCCCCAGAGACAACCTCTGAGCTCTCCCTGGCAGCTCACCCTATGCAATCTTTACATAAGGATAAGATGACAGTGAATGTAAAGTATTCTCAAACAGCAACTTCAGCACTCTAGACTGAATTTAGCCCATAATCCATAAAAGCCTTTGAAGCATTGCCCAGTAAGTCCCCTCTGTCAGCAAGTGTAAAGGCAATCTCCTCCCAGGGAGCCATCTGGGATGTAGGCACACAAAGCTCATCTTCAGGCAGCAGAGCAGTGTTTCCCAATGGCTCTGGAGTATCCTTTCCCCAGTCATCAGTTTTATACCTCCTTCCCAGATGGACTCACAGTATTGGTATTTTAATACCTAAAACTCTGTTGTGACTGAAAATACTGACTCGATGGTACAGAAATTTCTCTCCAAGAGTTGTGCTAGAAAAGTAGAGCAAATTATCTCTTCCAAAACCACATGGTTTAATTTTCCATAGTTTTGTGAAGTTTTTTTATTTTGTTTTGTTTTGTTTTTTAAACCAGACTGTTGCTTCAAGTTGTCCTAGGACTTTTATCACAACATTTTCTCTGGAAGCCCCAAAGCACCCACAGAAAATCAGGGAAGGAGGCAGGACCTCTGTACCTCAGCACTGGGGCTGAGGTGGTCAGGTGTATGGTCAGAAAGACAGAAAATTCCTTTCTGGAAACTGCAAATGCAGATTTTCCTTAGGCATTTGTTCTTATTAAAAGGAAACAATTCCATTCTTTTAGAGTAATTTAGGTGGAAGTTAAACAGCAAACCAGTTCAATAGAAGAATGCAACTAATTAAGCTGATTTCTTTTGCCTTGGGAAGAACTTATATAAAGATCTTCAAACCACAACAATCTCCTCAAGTTTAATCTCAAATACCCAGGACCTTGTCCCTTCAGTCTTTAAGGAAAGCAGTCACTTCCCACTACCACTCTCCATCATCCCATTAATGGTCTGAACTGTGTACATTAAGGGACATACATGTCTCCACCTTTTCCTTCTCATTAAAGAAACCCTTTCCAGATGCCTGAGATGGTCCATGACAGAGCCTGGTTTTTATTATAAGAGACTTGCATAAAATGAGCTGCCTCACAGCATCTTTCCATTCTCATATATTTGCATTTCTACAGCCTCCATTTCTACTACAAATGTATCTGCCAGCACAAACGTAGATTTCTATGTGGGCACATGCATATGGATGGTATATGAGTACATATGCATCTTATAGGAGGTTTTCAGCCAAAGCATTTTAATGAATGCAGTTACTCCAAAGCCTAACCCACAAGTTGCACTGCTGATTTTTACCCTAAGTCCATTTTTTTGTCATCACAATCACAATCACAAGCGACACACTCAAAAAACGCATGTATGCCTGTGCCCAGGGTAGCAGGAGCTTTGAATCCTGAGTGTGCAAGGACAGGCTCATCCCCAGACCAAGGGAATGCACCTGCTGCAGCAGCAAAAAGGTATTTCAGGCAAACAAACAAGCTGAAGGGGACCTGCACTTTTCAAGGCTTTGTATAATACTGGAAAATCGCTGCCTTCCCCAACACACCCGTCTATCATCTGCACATACAGAAGCCAAGCTCTGATACAAGATGCGTGACAAAATACTTCCACGAGCAACAAAATGAGTGAAGTCTGAAGTCTCTTACCTCCTCAGGCCTGCTCAGGGCATGTCCCTCGGGTCCAGTGATTCCCATCTCCAGGATGCGCTTTTGTTCCTGCAACATAAGGAATAAATGCCAACAACCACTCCAGGATGAGACCCTTGCCCAGGCATTCTCTGGTGGATTAAGAGCCGTATTGTCTGAGTGCCCCTTTTTTGTCTGTGTAAATGCAGCTGTGTAAGCCTGCTGCCGGGGAAGGAAGACTGAAAACACTGGCCCTAAACTGGTCCCATGCCACTCCAGCATCTGCTCCAGGCAGCCAGCACAGATTCCAGGGGAAGATTTGTCTCTGTAGTGCAACAGAACGTATTTGCACCTCGAGTTGTTGGGCTGCACCATCAAAATCTCTTCTGTCCTTCTGAAAATCTTATTTGACACAAAGACACCAACCCAGGGAGCAGGCTTCAATCAATATACTAAATAGTAATTATTAATATTTCCAGCCTGCAATTCTTTTTTCACTCGCAAAAGTTCCTCTCTAGCTGCGATCCATGAAGCACTGTTATCTTCCTTGAACTTTTAGCATTGCTAACACTTCATCAAATAATGTCTTGCCTTTGGCACCCTATTTTCTGTAACACTTTTTTTCCTACAGAGTGAATCATTAAAATTATCTTTTCACGAAAGCAAAACTGCCCTCCAGTTGTGAGGAGACTGTGTCCACACGAAAAAGCCCATCTTGGGACCAACCGGGGTTTGTCAGAAAAAATCTGTGCTAACCAGCTTCACAGCAGTGAGATCAATTTTTTAAATGGATAAAAAGCTTCACCTATCTTTTAATTTAATGTCCAGCAGTGGTACTGGAATAAATGTATCTTTTTGTAGAAAATGGCAGTCAACCGCTTCTGACTGGAGGTCAGTCCAGGTCTGCCAGCAGAGCAGAAGTGGGACCAGAGCTGTTGATGTACCTCCAACCCCGCCTGCCCTGCCCACAGGTCTCTAATGAGCCCAGTTCAACAAATGTAATGACTCTGCGATACAGACAAATGTCCCCTGGAGACCAGGATGAAGTTACCAAACATGCTTTACTGTGTCATCTAATAAATATTTGATCCCAGGTCCCCGAGGGTGAAAAGCTCACACATTACCAACATACTCCAGCAAAACCTGACTGAGTTAATAGTAATATATACTCTTGCCTTTGCTGCCATCAATCAAGGCTGAAAAGGCACTAATAGGAATGTATTGATCTGACTCTGTAATTAAGATTATTTTGTTTAGAGAATCATAATGTTTCATAGGTATTCTTAAAAATAGCTGCTCTAAATCATTACTGCAACAGCTCTGAACAGTGCCAGTTAAAGACTTCAGATAATTAAAACACAGCAAAAACTAAAGTTGCAATCACATCATATAAAAAACCAGCAAGATGGCAAAGAATGGAACACAGAGTAGGATAGATTTGTATCTTGAAGGAAGTAAAGAAATCAGATCATATGATAAAATTAGCCACTGTAAGAGGATTTGACAGTGCTAATAAGATAGAATATTTGTTTGATAAGATCAAATTTGGATTTTCATGCAGGATAGTCCTGAAAAACACCCCTGCAGGCAGCTTTCTTTTCATTATCTAAATAATCCTTCTAAATAGAAGCATAAGGAAAACTCATTTTATGAGATATGGCAATGGTGAAGAAATATGTTGATGTATAATATAATTTACATTTCTTTACTACGTCCTCTTTTCCTAATAATGTATGTTCATATTCCATGGCTGTATGATCAAAGGAAAATGTAACTGCAACAGATTTCAATCAGAAATGCAATTCCATGAGCGCACCTTGGTTTTAATGGGGAACATATCAAAATATCACAGGTGCCATTTGATTTGTTCAATTTTTCTATTCCTACAGTAATACTGACTTACTATGTTTCTTATTATTAATTTTCATTCTGCTGGATATTTTATGTTGTATTAAAACCATAAATTATATATTTTGGTAGTTTTAAATAATGCTAAACTTCATGGGAAGTTTTTTTCCCTCTTGAATCCAAATGATGGATTTCACCTGGTTTCAGTGGGGGAAGGACACAACTGCTCTGTATATGCCTCTTGACTCCTCACTAGTAACTTTTGAGACCAGTGGTTATTTTGGCCAAACTTGAAGGGAAAAGGAAAAGAAGGCTCTCAAATGGAGTAAATTCCTACCAGGCAGATAAAGGACAGAATCCCACAGAGGGAAAAACAACAAAATAAATCCATGTGGACAAGAGCTCTTACATGCTGCCCAACCACTCAAACATTCACTTGAGGTTTCTCCCTTAACCATGAGACAAGGTGGCTTCCCTAGTCCAGATCTCAGACACACCTTGTTTTTAGCAATTGTAATTTCCCTGTCAGCTCTGCAGCCTAGTCCTTAGCAGATAAGCCAGCAGATAAAGAGCTCGGCAGATAAATCAGTTGACTCACTCAGAGCCTTGCAGACCTCCGAGGGGCTCCACACACATACAAGGGATCAGAGGAGAGAGACATCTCTGCAACAGCCCTAAAAGATTCATCTGCCACAGATGTATAGAGTGATAACAACACCCACCCAAACCCTTCCATCCTGTTTTATAGGGCAACCCTGGCCTCTGAAAGACCAGCAGGAGGTTTACTATCGACTGCTGTCTTTGGGTACCTCTTTCGATGTGCTGTGGCACAGCTCAGAGTGAAGGCACACTCCAGTGTAAGGACAGTACCTACACGGGGGGACATGACCTGGAAAGACTGCACTGGTGATCCAGGACATTGTAATGAAACATACTGAATCTGAAACCAGTTTGCTGATTTTGAGAGGCATCTTCAAAAAGCATGGCTTACACTTTCATGCATGTTTTTTTAAATATTTAGATGATCATAGTGGTTTCTTATTCTCAAACTTCCGAGATTTATGAGAATATTTGCAAAAACAAATAGGCCTGAGAGCTTTACCACCCACTCTAAACTCCATATGCTGCTTATGGTGATAGCTGCAGCAAGGAACATTAGCTTAAAGCTTCCCAGCTCCACCTTCTGTCCCCAAAATCTTTAAGAAGGCTTTATATTGTTCTGTTTCACTTGTCTCTGCCAGATTCAATGAGATCTTCTTCCTCCCTTCTGCCCCCCTCACCCAATCCTCATCTGCTGCTAAGGTAAGGAGCTGTCTGGATTGCTGCTCTACCTCACAGATGCTCTGCCAAAGCATGCAAAAGGACCTCCACCTTCGCATCCCAGAGGTTATACTAATGGTGTGTGGGACATCAGGCCAAATCAAGGCACTTGCCAGGCAGTTCCTTTTTTCCTACCCATACTCTGATGGGAGGGTTTTACTTCTCTCTTGTGTCTACCTTCTCACAAAGTGAAGCAACAAAGGTAGTTCACTCACCTGAGCTATCAAGTCTCCATTTTCAGCATGAACCAGGATAACAGCCCCAAGACTTTTTAGAAAGGTAAAGGCTTCATAAAGCTGCAGACAGTACAAAGAAGGAAACACTGCTGAATAAGGAAAACACATTACGTAACACTCAGACCTCTCTGTTCATCTCAATTTTGGTCCTTCTATGCTGGTAATTATCTAGGTGAATAGCAAATTATCTCCTTTTTCCACGCTTTGCTTTCTACACAGAGCCAGAGCTTCACTGCTGGGTGTTAACTTATCCACCCCCTCACACACCAGCCAGCCCTAGGATGAGACTCTGCCTTCTGCACCAAGACAGGGACATCAGCCCCAAGCGGGGCTGCATCTCCCTCGGACATTGGGCGTCCCCAGCCCCTTGTACTGTAGGGCTACTTCTTCATGCCCTCCCACACAGGCCTAGGTTTAGCAAGTAGTCTCTTTTCTGTAGTTTTAGCAAATGTAAAATGGAATTATTCCCATGGAATGGCAATAATGAATGAACTACACACAGTTTTAGTAGACCTAAACCACCTCTTTTTCTGAAGTACAGGCATTGTGCAACACCTTCTTAGAGCAAATGGTGTCAAGCTTTCACCAACACCTTTAATTCTGCAGTTAGAAGTTGTAATATTTTCCCTAGAGCATCCTTTTTGTTTTTTGCTTTCTAAGATTCAAAACTCATCCATACAGAAGGGAATAGTTGTTCCTATTGCTTTTACCAAGAATTTCTGAGTACAGATCTACTGAAATTCAGTTCCCTTTGCAAAAGGTATTCAGCTAATGTGTTCCCTGTTTAAACCAGAATTCAGACATGTGGGAGCCCAGTTTCCAAACACAGATCAATACTGAAGACATGGTTTTTTCAGTACCCACTTTTGCAGTAGGGCACTTCAGCTAGCATTGAATGGGTCAGAATACACACTCTGCAACATGTGCATTTAAACAAGGTAACAGGAACTAGTCTAGCCACACATTAAATATTTTTATGTTGAATTTAACAGGCACTGCCTGTCAGAGAATTTATTAGTATGTCTAAAATTCCAATTAAAACTGCATGGACTGGAGGTGTAACAACAGTTATTTAAGAGACCAAGAGCTAGAACTCTGTGAATAAGTTAGAAAGAAACATTTTCTCAACTGAATAAGCAAACATTATTATTACTAACAGATGCCATTGTCCATTTACAATGACCTGATACTTATGAATGGGAAAGCTGAAGAGTCTGGAATCTGTAATGAGCTCTGGACAAACAAGCTCATTGTTATCTCCAGCCCTAATAAGAAAAGGCCACCTCCCCCAAAGAACAACTCCATTTAGCTGTTTGCAGCAACCAAGAAACCCTTGAAATCTCAAAACCATCACTGCCTCAAGTACTTCATCTTCTCTTCCCTCTTTGACTTAGAGTTCTTGAAAGGTAACAGCAATACAAAGTGAGGGAAAAATCCTGAGCAGTGCCAAGTGCTTGCAATGTTGGGAGACACCAGATAATCCTTGCAGCAGGTGGATGCCATACACTTGAAGGAACACATGCAGGTGTTCAACACTGCTCAGCACTCCTGGGAGAACTCCTTCACTGCACATTTTCCTCCATGTCACCCAGGTCAGTGGGAATGTTTGTGATTCAACCTTAGCAACTCCTTAAGTGTTGGGAGATCACAGAAGAGAGGACAGATCACAGCAATGAAAAGCATTCAGAGCAATACCTGGCTGTCGGACATTTGGTAGAGATCTTTGTAGGCCATGTAGACTTGAAAAGAGTTCACACCTGTTCCAAGACAAAATTGAAAGGTTTTACCATGTAAGTGGATTCTTAAATTGTATTTGAACAAAAACTTCAGGAAAAACAAGTCATAGAATATGTCTGGACTATGCTTTTCACCAGTGATTGCCAGAAATAAAGCATGGCTTCACAGCTGCATTACAGCTGCTAGGACTAGAAGCCTGAATCCTCTCTCCTCTGGGAGAATCTGTTGGACTCTGTGGATCTCCTGTGTTCAGCCCTGGAGCAACCCAGCCACCACCACAAATGAGATGGCCTGTAGCCAAATCACAGACAAGCGATAGTGGCTAAAGCAAGCACGTGAACTCCGTAAAGCTTTAAAAAAAATTGTGTAAGGTTCTGTGAACCACTGGTTTTCTTTTTTGCTTTTTTAGCTAATCAGGAAAACATTTCAGTTTGGTCTGAAACTATGCTTGTTAATAAATAAAACTTCTAGTTAAGTTCCCCAAAGTGCTGGGAAGCTGTAGGAACTGTGTATGTGAATTTGCATACAAACTTGCTTTTTCTTGACTCTACTGCCCAAAGCACCCAGTTTAGCTGATGGCCAGCACTGGGCAGGAGTGGAAGCAAAGCCTGAAACCATTTACAAGGGCAGCTCACCACACCTCTCCTTCCACATTCCGAAGACAGAAGGATTTATGTTGGCAGCCATACAAAATCATGAAAAGATGACAGCTCCAAATTTTGGAAATCAGTAAGAAATGCTAGTGTTGAGTGTCAGTGGACAAGAATGAACTGTATTCAAACCACTACAAGTTTTGCTATTTATTTCAAAGATTTGATTATTTACACAGCTTTGTATTCTAAGGAAATGGGAATTCCAAACATCTTCTGTTCATACCTTCTATACATATTAATACATATTAGTTCATAAATTTGCCTTACGCTTTAGTCTACTGACAACATCCCTAGTTTGGTACAGGGACTGATTTCAGAGTTTTCTAGCTTAAAAGAAAAGTACATTCTAAGCTGTCTAAGCCATGTATGCTGCATTTCAAAATAGCTGTCATGAAAACTGCGCTCCCTGGTGCGAGAGGAAAAAGAAAGAGATCTATTCATGTTATTCATGTTGGCTATACTGAATGAATAAGGCTCTCTGATGAAGATATAACTCCTTCCTGAGTCTAGAAGGCAAAGATACATCCTCAGGCAGAGGGTATAGCTGTTCAACATAAGAGAATTTGTTTATTCACAATTACAAGATTAAAATATCCCAGCATACCTGCAGGATAAAACCTTGAAATGATCCCTGGTATTATTTCTTCCTGCTAAGGCCAGAGCAGCTCAGGGAGAAACACAAAGCGAGAGCCTCCTTGCTGACTTCCACGCTGAGCAAATCCAGCCTGGACTGCGGAGCCCTGTCAGCCCGTGAGCCTGTCCTTTCTTCCTATTTTCCTGTTTCTTAAGTTCCCAGAAAACTTGCTTGGTCTGCAATCCCTCAGCCTATTCCTCATTACACAGTTTCAATGTACTTAGTACGTCCCTGCTTTAAAATCTTTTAACTCTGACTACGCCTTGCCTGAGGCCAGAGCTTAGAGCTTCATGCAGCACTGTCTCCCCTCCGACTGCTCACATCTGCCGACCTGCCTTGGAGGAAAGCTCTCTTTCTCTTCACAAAGCCATGCAGCGTCTCAGTTGTCAGCTGCACCTGGGAGTCACCTTTCTGCACGGGTGACCATGCACATGTGAAGTAATGAGATGTGTCAAGGCTGGTCCCAGCCATGCTGACTACCCTCAGTGATGGCATGGGACTGAACCCTCTCGTACACATTTCTCTGTAGTGAAGAGCTGGGTTACCTATTGTTCTCCTTTATCCACTGGGATCTAGCCAAAGGTAATTCATTTAATCACAGTCCCACGGGAGATAAGGCAGCTTTCTCTAGACACTGTGGTTGTAAGACATATATTGACCCAAGCAATATATATTCTGTCCTTTTTTCTTTTATTGCCTTTGTATCTTCTTAGGCCCTTTTCTGACCTTGGTAAAATGACTATGAGTTTTGCTCCCACTCAGGTTGATGTTCTCCCTGAAGCCAGTGAGAGTAGAAGGGACCTTGTCATGGGATCTTGAGCCTGTCTCTTACCAACAGCTCCCACAGTGCAGAAGCAGAGTTGTCCCATCTAAATGCACACCCACAGTCTAAGCCACCACATCAGATACATGCAAAGTGGAAGGGCACCTCACACACTCCCTTCATAGCTAACAGGAGAGACAGTTTGAACCATCCTGCCTTGCCAAGATACCTTCACAACATACTAAGATAAAATAACACCAATTTACACACACAGGTATCCAAGATTAGACTCTTTGCATAATGCCTTGGTCTGGTGTCTTGATCTACTCATTGAAAATACGTGGCTCTTCAAAAGACCTGGTTCATGGCCCACTGACTTTAACATTTAAAACTTGTTACATACTACATTCTTGTTAATGTCCTTGCTCTCGCATCAGCAGTACCCAACAGGATCCTCTCCACATTTCAGACAGTGCTACAGATTTTTTTCAACAGTGACAAAGCGCAGTAGTTAAAGGAATGAGTGAGGTGCCTGTCAAGACACTTCAGGCTGTTACTCCTTTGCATAGACTGGAGAAGCCCAGTCCCAAATTAGCTGCCAAAATGCTACAAGTCTGAGTCTTTATAATCAACATTTGGTTCTACAAAATCTCCAGGCCCTTCCAAAGCCTGTGTCTCCTTAAATTATTTTTGTATTGATTTGAAACTGGTTAATTATTCAATTATAACTCATGACAGGGCACCTCAACAGCAGCTCTGTGAGCTCCCCTGTAATTCATGCCGAGACTGTATTAGGCACATGCAGCATCGAAATATGATTAACTGAACCCTGTTACTTGTCTAACGCACCCACCAGACAATCAGCCAAGAACAAATTCAATCCAGATTCCCAGCTGATGAAAACCAGCATCACTCCACTGATATCAAGTCTATTCGCAGCAGCTGGCTCAAATGTTTCCAATTGCCAGCAGATATTACCCATTAATTTGAAAGCCCCTGCCACAGCCACACTGAAATATTTCCTATTGTGCTTGTGCTTCCATACTCGCCCTTACCTTGTGTCTCCTAACACAACAGTGATTCACACTGGCTGCCTGAGACATACTGCAGCATCCGTGAGAACAAAGGTGACCTCCTAGTGCTATTGCCACCAAAGAGGCCACCGAGGGCCCCATCACACACCCTGGTTCAGGAACTGATGAACAGATGCCTGCTTCCCCTGACAAGTGAAAAGCAGGCCAGATTTACACTGAAACTCACGTTTCTATAGTTGGAGGGAACTTTTAACCTAACTGTCTGCACCAGGCTTTTAATATAAGCCCTCAGGCGAATTTGGGAGTGCTGAGCCATCTGTGATCCAGGAGCTCTGGAAAATAGTATCCAGCCTTTGAAACAAGGCACAGTGTACTTGTCTGAGAATACAGTCAGCTAATGCACAGCAGTGTATCCATGTTAATGCTGATAGCAGGGAAACAGCACAGATTTGGCACCATCAGTGTTGACAGATGTCATCACCTTGTAAAAATCACCTATATTCTAAAGACCTAGGTAAGACCAGCTGCAGTTTCACTAAATTATGTGTAATCTTGCTGACTGAATTGCTGATTTGTTGCCTAAAATCTGGTTATATAGCACATGTACTGCTAGAATGCTGCAATACAGGATGAATTCCCCTATGTGACTGCACCTCCATAGTATCTCAGTGAACAACTGCTCACTCAAAAGTAGGATTTTGCTTTGTTTTTCCACTTTGATAGTACTTTCCTATATAAAGAGAATTTTTCAAATCTATCACTAGCACTACACCTTACAAAGGATGCTGCATACACGTATTACTTAAACTTCCCAACACAACGGTCATTCTGATTTACCCACAGTAACTAAACGCCATTTCAGAAAATATTTCCTAATTAATATCCATGCATTTTCAAGGAAACTATCATGTGAGAAATATTTGAAAAAAATATGTTTCTGACAAAAAAAAATATCCATGCTGTTAGGCAGAATTTTAAGGAACTAGATCAAAATTATTATTTTCTGAAGGTTAGATTCCATTGTCCACACATACATACGTATCTGGTGCCACCAAGATACCCTCCATATATGAAACTGCCACACTGAGCTGGCATGTATGGAAAAGGATTTATGAGAGGTTTTATCTGTGCTATTCTGGAGCAGTAGCTGGGGTCCAGATAGGGTAACCTCCAGCATCTCACATGCTAGTAGACCTGTTAATTGAAATGAATCAAGCCCAGAAGTGTCTTAAATAGATTCCTAAATAAGTGACCTGGTTTTTGTAAGTCCCGAAACAAATTGTCTTCCAGTAACTTCAGGGAAAGCCACTGGAGACCAAACACGTGAGAAAATCAGGACATTTTTTCAATATTAGGTACCTAAGTTTAGCATCACTTTTTTCTAATAACTTGAACCTATTTTAAAAATATAGGCATGTTTTATAAAAAAATCTGTCTTGCAAGTAAATTATCCTAAGCCACTGCTGAGAAATGAGCAATAGCCTGTGATGACCATTTCTCAGACACATGTGCCCTTCATGCTTAATTTCAGGCAGCTAAACGAGTAGATTCCAGTCTAGTTAAAATCTGAACTGCTACCTTTAAATGTCTCATTCTCTCCATTCATCAAATAGCAGATCTAAGGTGACTGGGCTCATTACCCTAAATGCTGATTTCTGAGTTTTATCTTAAAATAAAACCTAACTATGTGATGTCTGAGTCTATTTCCACATGTACAAGGCAAGCATAAAGTGATACATTTGTGTCTGACGACAGACACATCTTAATTTTCCATGCCTATATTCGGGTAAACCTTCTCCCTCCACAGGCTTTGCTGCTGACTAGCACAAATACACAAAATTTTACATCCATTTTACAGAGTAGCAAGTGAATATAAAAATTCAAGGGAGTGCAGAACCTTCGGCACCATAACCAGTGCCTCTGCTTGTCTGTTCTGGATGATGCATTCATTAAAATAATTCAAAATTTCACCTCCATATGATATTTCAATTAAAAAAGTTACTACTAATTTTCACTCACTAACCTTTGTCTTGCACCAGTATTTCCAGTTCTTCTCGAATCCCATCATACCAGCTGGTGATATCAACATGGAGAGAGTAATCACAACAGGATTTGGTGTCAGCTGCCTCATGCCATTTCTCAAAGGAGCTCAGTAAACTTGAACCAGGTTCTGGAAACACGTGGTCAACTGAAAAAAGAGATTCAGTGTCTGTTACCCAAACTGCCCACTGTTCAGATTTCCTCAGTGCCTCTAAGAAGCCTTCCAGCATCTTGGCCAAAACAGCAGCCTGGGAGGCAGTTTGTGTGCAGACCGTAACTTTGGGATGTCAGCCAGGTCCTGCTGTCTCCAGTATGGCAGACTTTGTGGACAGTCTATACTAAAGCTGAGCCTGGCAACCTGCTTGGTGCAGCATCAATGGACACACAGTGGGAGATCCAAACATGTCCCAGTTTAGGGAACCTGTTTTTCCCTTTACTGTTTTGTAAGACACCACAGGTTCTGGGCTTACCTGTATCTTATTGTCTGATGTGTCCATTTCTATGTATTTCATATTAAGCATTATTATTAACCAGTGCCTCACAGTCACTGAATTGGCCCACTCTGCCCTACCAATACATCAATGGAGACATCAAATGCTTTCTCAGCAGCCAGGATTGGGAATATAGCCAAAGGTCTGAACAGAGATGATGTAGAGCACAAACACTCAGCCACACTATATGGCAGATCAAGTGCGCTGCAACTATGCATCTTCAGTGTCTCAAGGCTTTCTGCATCTGATGATGCCACAATGTTTACTGACATAAATTAAAGACATGACTACTTACACACATACACTTATCTTTGCAGGGCAAGAGTAAAGTACAAAAGTATGTACAAAAACAGAGCAAGGTGGGCTTATGGGTGGCATATGCAAACTTAATGCTGCACAGAAAGCCTCAACTGAAGGACATACATGAAAAAAATTATTAAGAAAAGTAATGAACAGCAGTGCATTTTGTGTTTATTGCCAGAGAACCTTTCAGCCAATACTTGCTGCTGAACATGGTAACAGGTAATACCACTCAGCAAAAAAAGCCACATTCCAATTCAGTGGGATTAAAACCCCACTGGGCAGCTCCTCTGCACAAGGAAGCTAAGACAATTTATGTCACCTGAACAACTGCCTCACAAAGTCTAACCAAGGGCCAAGCCACTGCTAGTAGGAATGAGATAAATCTTGTCCTGCCATCTGGTAGACAGAAGAAGGGTCTTTAACAACCAGAAACACTTCTCCCTTCCACCAAGAAAGAAGTTCCTCCAGGACATCTCTGGTAAGGACTTCCTCAATTACTGGTGCCAAATCCAGTTCACAAATAAGCATCTTGTTATTTCCAAAGCCCCTGGAATGCCACTAGGTGGGAACAGTGGATCTTTGTCATTTCTGTGCCATATACTTACAGCACTGATTACACTGTTTTTCAAAAATCCCGAGAGTAGGTGTATCATCCCTCAGTGCTTGTTCTGTACTTCAGAAGAAAATGCAAGAGACAATTCCCCGTGCCACTGTTCATTTCTGAGGGTAGGTTCACTTTCAGGCCAACCCTGAATGACAATGGTGAATGGATCTCCAGCACAGTGTCCAGAGGTTTGAAGATACATTGCAGAAGATCTCAGAAAATCACTATGGAGCCTCCTGTAGCTATGCCCACAGGTGCTACACAAGCTTCAGCCTGGGGTGGGAAGAAATACAGTATTGCGAGTACTCACTGATCATGGTGGTGCCCCCTGCTAGGGCTGCTTTTGTGCCTTGATAGAAGTCATCAACAGCAGTCATTCCTTGGTAGGGCTTTTGTAGGTAAGTGTTGACGTCTATTCCCCCAGGAATAACCATGCGCCCATTAGCTTCTATGGTCTTGACTCCTCCAGGAACAATCAGATTCTCTCCTATTTGCCTAGGCAGCAAGGAAAGCCAGTATTATTTTACTTAAACAAAGCAGCAAAGGGGACAGAAGCTATTTGAAGCATCTAGGGAAGAGGAAGCTAGGGGCAATACAGAAAGAACTGAGACCCCAAAGGAAAGATGAAGCTCAAACACCCGCTCTGGCCGCTCTGCACGGCACTGGCAGAACAAACCATCCGTGAGGTTGCCTAGCTGGGCCGTGGGCTCAGGGTGCTTTGCACTGCTCGAGTGGCCAATAACGATGCTGTAACGCACTAGCATTCAAAAATGATTATTTTTTAAATATGATTCCTATCTTTAAACAATTACAAATATGTACAGTTAATGCTCTCTTGGGGGCTCTGGCTTTGTATATTGCTAAATTAAAACAGAAAAACATAGATCAAATGTGACACCAAGCTGGAATTGTAAATATATGGCAGAAGCATAAGGCACATCAGAAAGGAGTTATAATTGCTTTGTGACCAAACAATGCAAATTTATGCTTAAATATTCTAAGATAGAGAAATGCATATTTAAGAGACCTAAACACCTTTAATCTACCATGTCACATATTCTTCATCCTCCTCTTAAAGTTAAAACTTAGTGAAACATTCTGCATAACTGTGGAAAAATGTTAATTAACTGTTGCAATCTTTTTTCCCTTCAGTTCTTCAAAACAGGATCTTTTTTTTTCACTATTAAAAACATTCATTTGTCCCCCATGCTGGTATCAAGCAAACTCCACATACTTGCAATCAAAATACTTTTAGTGTTTATGGACACTATGAGTAAATTAACCTTTAACTTTTAAAGCCACATTACATTTTTATTGTCTACTTTGCATGGTGCCAAACAGGAAAAGGTAGGGTCTGTGTGGAAGCCATGTCTCTGCATTGTTACACTGTAATATATTTGAGCTTAAAGCTAACTAAAGGTAGTTTAAGTTCATTTAGTTTATCTCGTATTACAGACACACAGTCCTTTCCTTAATTTCCTTTTGTCTGGGATAAAATAACATTTATCCACAGCTAAACAAATACCCCAGACATCTGAGCTGCTGAATCTGTTTCTCCCATATTAAAATGCAACTCCCACCTATGGAGCAAAACACAGCAACTGATTAACAGTCAATCACAACAAGCTAGAACCAAAAATGAATATAGCTGTTAATTAAAACCAGCGAAAAAAACAGGGATAATTATTCACACTGGAATTTGGCCAAACCACCAGAGTTAATAAACAGCCCCAAGAGGTCACGAATTTGTTTCATATGCTATGCAAAAATGTCACCTCCAGCAGCTTGGCTCCCCCAGTGCTGCGGGTTTGGGCTGGAGGGGAACACAGCCGCTCTGTAAGCAAACTCCCCGGCAGCATCCCGAGCTGGGTCTGGGCTGCTCAGCACTGAACAAATCCAAAAGGGCTTACTTGTGAGAGCTGATAATATCATGGCTTGAAACCATGCTACTCCACGTCTGGCGTCTAATATTCATCAACACGTGTAGCACTGGGAGCCTGTCACAACCTGCTACAGCTGTGAGGAGCACTAATGATGCCATGACAGGCAGGGAACTGATGCAGGCAAAGGCCAGCAGCAGCCCAGCACATCCAATTGCATAAACAAGTTGCAAGAAGCTTCTCTGCTGTTAAAATCTGACTCGCATAGGATACCATAAGGCACTCCCAACACATGAGCACATTGAAAGCTTGTATGAAGTTACGTAGCCACATGGATAATAACAGTATAGCTCTAGTTTTCCTTAGTTGAATCCACTCCCCAGATTTTAATCAGAACAATCCTCAAGCTTGGTACAGTGTATGGCTTAAAAACTGAACCAGGGGAAAAAAAAAAAAATATTATGACCATTTTCCTTTAAATATGTCTAAGGTGGAATTGCACTCCAAGGACTACCACACCTTCTGAAAATAACAATATTAAAGAAAAACTACAGAAAAATATAAAAGCAATTTATTTTTATTTTCTTCTACAATCAGTACCTACCAGTTCCCTGTTAAAGAAAATACATATCCTAATGAAGTGAAAGAGTTCTAAGTATGTACGGAAGTTTTTTGATGACCCATTGCTCACTATTTTCAGTGTAGAGTTAACAGCTTATTTCTCAGTGGCTGAAGTCATCCATGCTGAAGTGACATGGGACCAAATGGCCTTTGTGGATGATACTGCACTATTATCTGTCAGGAGTCTGTCTCATCTTTTGCCCTGGTATCAAGATTAAGGCTGGGAGAAAGCTGATCTTCACTGGCACTGAAGGTTATTTTTATTCTGACTGATTAGAATACAGAGTAAGAGATAATATGACGGGATTCCTGAATTGCTCACTCATTAATGATAAGTGTATGTTAATAACAATGGGGTTCAGTTACTTGTGGGTGAAAAAAATACAATAGCGCAGATTACTCTAGACATTGTACAAATGATTGAGCTGGTTTTCTGACGCACCAGCAACTAGAAAACTCAGACTAGCAGGAAGCTGATGTTGTCTGCCATCTTCAGTTGAACAAGCTGAATTCTGTCATACGTGAGCTGATTAAACCACACTAAAAACAGCAGGTCTCAACTCTTCATAAGCTTAACCCGAGTGTTCTGGTTTTTAGCTGAAATAGAGCTGGTTTTTCTTTTTAGTAATTAGAAGAGTGATATTTTGGTTTGCAGCCTGGGACTCTCTGTGAGAGACACTGATAACGTACCAATGTTTACATTTTTACTACTGGAAGTGAAGGACTTTGTGTTCTGTTAGTCCACAAGCACAAGATTTAAGGGGGGAGAAGAATATTTAAATTAATAAACTTAATTGACAATTAGATATGCCAATGGGGTATTCCATATCATATCACGTCATGTCCACTATATTAGTGAGGGTCTCTTCCTCTTTTGGTCTCTCTGGCTTTCGCTCGGGCTCTCGTTCTTCCAGGATTGTGGTTTCGGTTCGGGACTGTCGCTCCTCTGGGATCGTTATCTGGGAACAGGCCGGGCTCGGTCAGGAGGGGGCTGAGCTATAACATTGGGTGTCATTCATGTGCATATTTTGTTGCTGTTATTATTATCTTTACTATTTTAATATTATTAATAGTATTATTTTAAGTTTTCTCTCTATTATTAAACTGTTCTTATCTCAACCTAGAAGCCTCCTTATCCTTGCCCCCCAATCCTCTCCCCTATCCCTTGGGGGTGGGGGGGAAGTGGGTGAACAGCTGTGTTGGCTGCTAGCCAACGGCTAGCTAAGTGAAACTATCACACTGAGAAAGCTGAAAACCTCCCCCAGAACTCAGTGGAGTTATTTCTGTCATTATCAAGCCCAGGTCTCTCTTAGGCATCGAAGGCTCCTCCTAACTTGGGTCACCGCCTGCCCACTCAAGAAACCCCATCCTCAGCCACCCATCCTGCACACTTGTTAGTCCCCTCCAGCCTAGGCAGGGACAGAGCAGAGGACAGCAAGCACCAGACTGTGACCTGCCGCTTGGCATGGCATGGAGACCAGGGCTCGTTTCCTCATGTGGAAATGAGAGACAGGATACATGTAAGCAAAATATATTATTTATGTACCAATGGCAATTTAAATTACTAAATATCTAAATTACTACTTAGATACCGGAGAACTGCCTCTCAGCTGCCACCTGAGTGTACAGGGCTTAAGTTTCAGTCAGGAAAAATCCACCACAGCTCCTTTGTACCTAGGGAGCCAGTTTGAGTATTGACATGTAGGAAAAAGCATCTACCATCCTCCAAACTATAGGTAATCTTCAAACACATTCAAAGTTATATCTACATACCTCTCTGCAGGACAATCGGCAAGGACATAAGTCTAAAAGACCCTACTTCATTTTGTTAGTGTGTTAGGTCTGGGGGTGGGTGTTTTTGGTAGTGTAGGAAGGGGCCTCCTTGTGAGAAGCTTGGCGAAAGCTCCCCTGGCTCCAAGGCGTACCCCCACCAGCGCAGGCTCAGCCAATGAGCACTAGAGAAATTCCACTCCAAATCTCTATTTGTGAGGGGAAGAACTGTCCTGAAAAGAAGAAGGGGGAGAGAGCCTGAAGGAGAGGCCATTGACCTGAACAAAAGAGGACCATTGGCCTAAACAAAGAGGGAGAGCTTCATTGCCAAGAGGAGGAGGGGGAGGACAGAGAACCTCAGACATCCAGTTCAACAGCATGGAGTGGGAGAAGGCAAAGGAGGTCTCTGCAGCCCATGGAGGTTCAACAGCAGAGCAGTTACCCATGTGTAGGCTCTGGAGTACTCCACGCTGGAGCAGAAAAGCTGAGCTTGAGGGCAAGTGTGACTGAAATTGAGACCCCAGTCGCTCGATGCCAGAGTGGGGGTGGACCCTCAGAGGTGGGGAGTGAGGAGGCTGGACCAGAGGCCCATCTGCAGCCCATGGACATCCCCATGCCGGAGCTGAGCCCGAAGACATCCCTAACTCCATGGGAAGTTTGTGTTGGAACATCTTGTTCCTGGACTTTCATGCCAGGAAGAGTGGCAGAGGTGAACTGACTGAACCCCCATTCCCTGTCCCCTGTGCTGCTGGAGGGGAGTAAGGTAGAGACATCGGGAGCAAAGTGATTTGAGCCCAGGAAGAATGGAGGGGTGGGGGGAAGGTGTTGTCAGATGTGGTTGTTATGTCTCACTGTGCTACTCAGATGAATGGTAACAAATTAAATTGATTTTTCTTCCCCCAGTTGAGTCTCTTTTGCCTGTGACCATAACTGGTGAGTGAGCCCTCCCTGTCCTCATTCTAATCCGTGCCCCTTTGTTGTGATTCCCTTCCCATCTCACTGGGTGGGGGGAGTGAGTGCAGGACCGCATGGTCCTACCTGTGGGACAAACCACCACAGTTAGTCAGCAAGAAACACCCAACCCTCTATTTTCCAATCAGTTTCCACTGCAAAATAAGAAAATTAACACAGAACTTTTATATCCCAACAAAACCAGAACACTCTTGCCTATTCTGGGCTTAGTGGTTTGGTGGCTGCTCCATTCTGTGGACAGAATTCTGCGTTATCTGCAGCTGGAGAGTTAGGGCATCAACTGAAATGTGGATGCCTGAGGTTCAAGGTCCTGCTCCAAAGGATCTTGAGCAACACTTAACAAGTATGTTAAATATTTAGACACAATAGGCAGTTTCAGCTGGAGAAACTAAAAGAGAAATCTCAGAAAATATAGTGCTTGCCTAGACATCAGAATTTATTCTCTAAACACAATTAGGACTCAAGCCCATCTCACACCAGGCTGCCCTCACAAATTAGATGTTTTTTCAGAGCAGGACTTCTTCTACAATTTACAAAGAAAAACCTTGGGTCATCTAAATCCAGGAAACCAGGCATGACTCAGGGTGTTGAATAGTAAACTTGCCTCCTTAGGCAAAGATAAAGGCATTTTAAAAATTAAGATCTTGTATGTCTTTTCATTATTAATCCTAGCTATCTTGGGCAGCTGCAATACTTTCTGGAGATACGGATCCATGCATGGATTTCAGAGGCGGTCTCTGCACTTAGCAAGGGCTGCTAAATGGCAGGGCAGCTGAAAGCTCGGCATTGCTAACCTGCCTACCAACTACCACTGCATTTCAGGAATCAAGGCCAAAAATCCACAGCAGTTTCAGACTCACAGCTTCGCATGCACTTAGTTGTTATATCAGTTCTGAAGCTTACAAGTGTTACTAGGAAATCTACATCTGAACAAACAAAAGCAGAGAAAAACTCAACTAAAATGCCTATCAGAGAGAGCACAACTTTGTTGATTGTTGCTATTAAAAAAAATACATGTTCATAATTTTGTGCCTTCTCCACTTAAAACAATATGCTGCTTTTGACACTTCTGCAATACAAGTAACACTACAACTGGAAAAGCAGAGTGCAGTATTAAAAAGAAAACCATATGTATACAAGCATTCAGATTTTTTTTCTGTTATAATAACCTGAATCATGAATAATGTAAGTAGCCACAGATACATAAAGAATCTGACTTCTAATCTGATTATATATTCTTAAGAAAAGGAGCTCTGAAAACAAGTAGATAATGAATTATTTAACAAATAACCATAATAATGTTTCTGTGCATTAAATTGTAGCCTCTGGAGACTAAACTTGTTAGGTCACTAGTTAAAATGCTTAGCAGTCATGAAAAAGGCTTTGATCCTTGTGTACATTGGAGCGTTTGTACACACTACATAACTATGAAAAACTAGGGAACCCCATCGCCACTAAACCAAGGTAGGACCTGCAGAGCTATGTGAATAACATCTCTGTTACTGTCTCCCAGGCTACCATTAACATGTATTTTATATTTTTTCACCTAAGTAATACTTTCCCTGTTCTTGTATTTTATATCCTGATAAATGAGTAGGATTTTCTGTCTAATTTTGTGAAGATTTAAGATTATATACCTTTGCTAAACAAGAAAAGAGACATACAAGCAATGCATAACAATATAGTATGAACAGAACGTGCAATGTTTCAGCATTAACCAACAGGAGACCTGAGAAGTAGTAGGTCCCCACTAGCACGGGGTGTATTTCCATGCCATACAATCCTTTAGAGCATGGCTGCATTCACCCTGATTAGGTGTGAGCAAAAAAGATGTAATGAGCCTTCTGTCATATATGGACTCAAAAATATCCACTGTCCTCAGCTTTACTTCTTGAGAGAGCCTACCTGCCTTGACTATTTTAGAAGAAACTAGTATTTAACTGTTCAAAAAGCAAATACCTTCAACTTACATTAAATAAATTTTGTACTTATCTCATTTTAGTAAAGATTAAATGACAGAATTACATAATTAAACACTCCTCTACTATGGCCCCACATCGAGAGGTAACCAAGATGCTGGCTGCAGGTCAGCACCATCACAGTAGTGTATACTAGCAGGCATGCAAAAAAAAAAATCAATATTTAAAAAAACCAACTTTATAAGTCCATCCTCAAGGTATAAGTCTGCATAGAAGGAGTGGTCATCATTGATAATTCGTCCACCTTTAATGAGTAGTCGGTCACTCTAGGGGAAAAAGAAAAGGAAGAATTGTGGGTTTGTTGAACTAAGTAAACATAATGTATTGATGACACCAAATAGGCTTATATAATACAGAAAGCCATTAACATCAAAGCACTTACCCTATATAAAGATCTATGCAATAGGTTCAGGTGGGTACATAGACAGTGGAGAGGAAAACCACAGTTTGAGTGTTTCTTTCTTACTTTTGGAACATGAGGCTTCATGGTCATCAGTCTTTTTTTCCTCAAATAATAACTCCTTGCATATGGAAACACTTGAAATCCCACCACACCCCCTTTTTTCCCACCATCTTATTGTACAAAGGACAAAAAGGGAAGAGAAGGCCCTGGAACAAACTGCCCAACACTGGAACGGCAAAGCTACGCTCACCTGGGACTCTCAGCACCCCAGGAAGAGTAATAGAGCTTGAAGTGTGAAGGAAGGAGTTCAGGAGGGGCTGATGAGCTCTATAATGCAGAAATTCCTGACCAGAGAAGCTGCTCTAAGCAACGTCAGCTCGGCAGGGTCAACTCAGACGCTCCACCAAGGCAGCCAAGGGACGTGGCCTACAGCTTGGGCCTCCCGTACTGTCTTACAGACCAACAGCAGAAAGTCTAGTTTCTAGTGGGCATGAAGAATTAACTGTTGTCTAATTTGTGATTCCTGCAGGTCAAAGGCTGCCGATTAGTTGGGGGCACCATGTACCGAGGCTCCGCACACCATACCTCACTCGCTCCATGAAAGAGGACAGGAGCGCAGCCTCCGAAGTTCAGTTTACCTGAAATATCATACGAACGGACAGAGGACCAAGCTATTGCCTCCTGGTATTTTCTGAAGTGCCAGAAAGCCAACACTTTTTTCCCCGCGAAGAACTGTTCAAATATCAAGTCTGCTGGGGCACTGTCCACAACCATCATCTGTTTCCATTTTTCTCTATTCAAATGGTTACACTGTTCTCAAAAAATACATTTGACAGACAGCAAATTTTACCACTTGCATATTCCTGAGAACCAATATTTGAAGTCCCTCACTGAAGAAGTCATACTGGAATTGTCAGCATTCTACCACCTACCCAGAGACAGGGAAAGGCTGTAACTTCAGTACAAAACACTGTTGGAAAGACTTCTGCCAAGTGACTGTGAATGCTGGAAAACTCTAAAGCAGTCAGAACCTTCCTTTTCTCATTCATATATAAAAAGGCCATTTATTGTAAATTATTTCCTTGGCTCACTAAACAATAACTCAGAATATCCATCTTATCCTTGTTTTATACTCCTCACTTCAGACCCAATTCTTGGTTTAATTATAGGATGACTCACACATATAAACCATGCATGTCCCAAGTTCCCAGTTTAGAAAACAATTAAACCAGCTGATGTGTTTTCTCATCTATAAAACCAAGACAATGATACAAACCTCCTAAAAATTTATTGATTAAAAAGTGCCAAGTCAGACTTAGAGGTGTTACAACAACCTTTTTTTAATGTCTCTTCTCGGTTATATGTAGCATATTTACTTTTCAGTTTGTATTTGAACATTTTGCAGGTTTGAAGCCTCTATAAACCTCTAAATCATTCTAAAAAAGCAAAAAGGGATAAACAGACACTTTAAGGGGAGAAAGAAAGAGGAAAAAGACATTTTAAATACAGCACATGACAAAAGCGTATGTACACAGAAAGTCTGAGGCATTTCCCCGTGTGCTGCAGGACAAAGATGACCTTGCAGTGGGAAACAAGGCCCAGAATTACAATCAAATATGTCCCCAGGACCTGCCTCAGATGTTGGTACCCTCTCATTAAAGGATGGAGGCAAATGCAAGTTCTCCATCTGGAATTTGCCAGAGCAGGCTCCCTGTTTTCTCCCCAGCCTCCCTACCGTCCTTAGTAATTGCAGGACCTGTGAATCAGCAACCTGAACTCTCAGAAGTTATTTTGCCATGTGCTGGCAGTTGCATCTACTCACCACGATGATTTACTACACCTGCAGAGACCACCATCTTGTGAGCTCTTTAAGCTCATTCAATTGCCTTTTTAAACATTAATACTGTCCAATTACAAGAGGCAAGAGCTCACTGAACATTACCAGAGCACTGCATCTGTCACTGCTAATGAGACAAAATCTACCTGCTCATCAAGATGTTCCACATTTTATTTAAAACGGGAGAAGATGCATAATAAATAGAAACAAATGTAACAGGCTAGGAAAATAAGACAAGCTAAAATAAAGTAGAATTACAACCCCAGAAAAATAATTGCAGGCATAAGGATTTTATATGTTTTATATATAAATATACACATATAAGTGGCAAAACTAGGTATCAGAATAATCTGAACTAAAAAGGATACAAATGCAGTTTCAAGAAAGCACTCAATTACATGAGTCATCCATTAAATTAAGCCTCACTTACAGTTTATAAAGGATTACTGAATGTTTAGCTACAAAGTCTTGCTGCCTTCAGAATTTCAGAGGGTCTAAGAAATTCTGGTGAAGAAAGAAAACTGCACTTTACGGAGACTTTCAATGTTTAAATTCTTGACACCTTCCCACTCAGAAGAAAATACAAACTGTTCAAAATTGTTGCAAAAGGGAGTAGGTCTTGCACCTGAGCTGGCCTGTGGCTAAGGTTGACCCCAGCCAAGAAGTACTTCTCACAAATAGCAAGTGATAGGAAAAGAGGAAATGGCCTCAAGTTGTGCCAAGGGAGGTTTAGATTGGGTATTAGGAAAAATTTCTTCACCAAAAGGGTTATCAAGCATTGGAACAGGCTGCTTAGGGAAGTGGTTGAGTCACCATCCCTGGAGGTTTTTAGAAGATGAGTGGATGTGGTACTTAAGGACATGGTTTAGTGAGCATGGTGGTATTGGTTTGATGGTTGGACTTGATGATCTTAGAGGTCTTTTCCAACCTTAATGATTCTATGAATAGGAAGCCATGGGAGACAAGACTGCCACATACCCACAAATCTTGATGCTCCTGAGGTAGACTGCGAAGCCACTAGGGAAGATGCCTTGGAACCTTGCCCAGCTCTTACTAGGACCTGATAGGTGTGGAAACATCTCTGGCATGCATTTCCATTCCAGCAAATCATCAAATTCAGAAGAAAAACGGTTTTGTTGGAACTTTTCCCAACCAGCTTGAGCTATCAGCATGTCTGTAGGACATGTTACAGTTCACTGCAAGTCAGGAGCACAAGCAAAACAGGGTACCTTTACACAGATGGTGCTGATGGGCACAAGCAACCCAGGTGGGGTTCTAGTGTAATATGGACACCCCAGCAACATGCTGTGCCTGAGCAAACAGGCACTGCCCCCTACCCCTGGCTCCTGACCAGCGGTGGCTTGTCCTTAGCCAAAGCAGTGGTACCAAACACCTGTGTGCACCTACCCATACAGATGCATTTCCATGAACACGCTGGAAAAATTACACAAACATAACTGACTAGCAGAGAGGTGTGGGTTAATGTTGACAAGCAATTTGCTATATTCTTCATGAAATAAACTTTTATACAAACCCTGGGGCAGCATGTGAGTATTCACTCCCTGCCATAGCCTAAGCATGGACTTCAGGGACACGCACAGCCCTGCCCTGAAGGCAAAGGGATGCTGCTACCCTGCACTGCTGCCAAGGCTACCAATGCCTGGGCGCTCCTGCACTGGTTTAGATCACTGGTACTTGTGGCAGTAAAATCCTGGTCAGAAATCTGGGCACACACAGGGCCTGTGAAGTAGGTTAGCCTCCCTGGGCATGCAGCCCACCCATGCATGGTAAGGGGCTTTTTATTATTTACTGGAGGCTTGACAGCAGGCAGGTTGCTTCCAGTTTTCTTACCAAGTGCCAAACGTCCAGAAAAACTAGGGACCAAAGTCCTCATCTACCTAAAGAATGTTCCAGGCTGGAGGACAGCCACACTCTGTAGCACCCTAGGGAAAGCAGAGTGGGGTGAAGGGAGGAGTGACCTGAAGCTCATGAATTAATCATGAAGGGCTTCTCAGCCCCTTCCCAGCTGCAAAGCTCCCCAGGCAGGACACTTCCTTTGCCTAGTTCTCAGATGTACCCTCAGCCACTTGGGTGAGCTTCGGATGCTCCCACAATGCAAACAACAATGCACTCGTTACCCAGGAGGTGACAACAGCATAAGCTTTTATAGGTTGGCTGCCACATTGATATTCAGCTAACATGTCTCAGTCACTGGTGCCCTGACTGCTGAGCCCTCAGGGCTCCATACCAAGTTTTCAGTGCACTGCCTGGCACAAGAAGGTGCCAGACCAGCTCTCCCGGGTGCAAGCCAAGGAAAACTGCTGGGACCCTCTCCTCCCTCCAGCTTGCCAAGGACAGACAGTCAGAGCACAGCAAAACAGAGAGAGGGTATTGTATTGAACATATAAACTGAACAATTCATTAGATGCCAAGATTTAAGGGGGAAAATAACCTGCTGTCATTGACATGGAAGGTATGGAAAGCACCACTGTAAATCCATGCCACAGCTCAGCTTCTCCTCCATCTGCGATGATGTGACCGCAGTGATGCAAACCTGTTTGCTTCCGGCTTTTGTGCCTGGCTATGACACAGCATCAGCAGAGCCACGATGCTTATCTTCTGTCTCCCTGCAGCTCCATTTTACAGGCGCTCCGGCACCTCCCAGCTCAGCTCGCTGCGAGTATAGCACAGCCATTCTATTATTCGCAGCTCTTCACCTTTAAACCCTGCGCGTTGCTTTCCTGGTGATTTTTTGCTAATCACAGTCTAGCTTCTTCTGCTTAATCTGGTAGCAAAGCCACAGAGCTTAGTCTGTGACATGACAGCAATTTTTATGGCAGCAGAAGGAGATGCCACAAACTCAGCATCATTTGCTGCAGGAGGAGGGGCTGCCTGCTTGGACACAAGGCGGTGGCTTTCGCTCTTACAACCATTGTTTGCATTACAGCAAGAGCAACACAAAACATCTGTAAACTGGTGACTGGCACAATTTGTACAAATTGCCTGTTTTGCTGGGTTTTTTAAATCAGCTTGGCCCAGCTCTTGTGAAGTGTGTCCATATTTTCGCGCATTCCCAATGGTACAAGCCCAGCACAGACAGGCAGCATCTGCATCAACCTGCCGGATTATGAGCCTGAGCCTGAGCCCTGCTGCAGTCCTGAGATCTGCAGTGGGCTCTGCACAATTACAAGTGCAGTCAAATTCCTTTGGTCAGTAAATCACTCAACTCTGGATTATGTGTGAATATGATACAAATGTTGGATTCAAATATTAGAGCAAGAACAACTGCAAAGAAATTTAAAATTAGCCTTTTTTCATTCACCTACTCCACTTAGAGATAGAGGTATTTAAAAATACTAACACACAACAAAATTAAAATAGATTTTTTACTCTTGCAGCTCTCAATCTCCTTCTGGAACTACTAAAAATGACAGTAACAGAAGAAATAAAACTGCCATCTTCTGACATAAGATTTACTAAATAAATTTACTAAATTGGTGCAGCATGTCAAAATAAAATGCACCACAAGTTATAGCAAACCACACGTTTCTCTTCAGTATCAATACCCATGGCACTGCACCTGCAGGCACCTTTCAGAGAAAGCCACACCTCTATCATACAAGATGGAGCTTGGGGAAAAAAAACAAACAAACAACAACAAAAAAAAAACAACAAACAAACAAAACTGCTATTATCTATCTTAGCCATATGAAAAGATTCAAAGAGATTTCAAGAGCGATGTTTTCATCAAATAGCAGCATCTGTCCAGACTGTAATTCTGATATGCTATTACATTTTTCCTTTTCTTCCATGAAAGGAATCTCTATCTATTACACCTCCAGCTCTAAGTCAAATAAAGGATGTCTTTCTAATTATTTACAAATTGCTCTATAATTTAGCTACAATGAAATTCATATAATATATCCAGCATATGGGTCTAAGCGCTGCTTCATTTTTGGATTTGGACTTTTTTGATTGATGGATTGCAGACACTGGCAACTGAAAAAGTCTTCGCAACACTCTTAGCCCCAGATTTTCCAGACCTAAAGGAGGAGGAAACACTCATCAGTGATTTAATCCTTTGCATAATTCTAAAGATTTACTAGAATATGCCATTGTCCTTACATCTCCTGAGGAACAAAGGCCATATTCTCTAAAATCCAGATTAGTCAATGGCCCTGAAGATGACTACAGATTTTATGCTAAATAGCCATTTGAAAACAACTTAAATTCCAAATCCACCTGTATTTCTAGTTCTTTCTCTATAACTGTGTGTGTTTTAAAAGACACCAGATTAAAGGCAGTACACATTATCACACTTGCAGCCAAGGTATTCATATTTACTTTTTTAACATTTGAGAACCCTTTGTTGCTAATGCTTTAAAAAGGTCACTGAGAGTTAGAAAAGGCACAGAATCCCCAATTTAGAGGGCAGGTTCAAAGGCCACAGGCTGAAGTTTGTGTTCTCCTTGATTATCCAAATCTCCACAAGAACACTATTTGTGAGGGAAGTTTCTCAGAGGCAAAAGTCTAATTGGCAGACAATGGAGGGAGAGGCTTTGAGCTCCTCTGTGCTTCTGTACGGCCTTCCTTGCAGAGTTATCTCCCATAATATACAAGAGGTTTAAAAGCTACTTCATTTGTAGGTATCTTTGGTTGTCTATTTGCAGAGCTGGTCAGATTCAGACCCAGTTGTGATACAATACAGTTAAACTACCTTGCTTTTAGCAAAGTATTTACAAATAAAGAAACATTTTTAAACTTAATGGCAAAAGAAGAAAGTCATCCTTCCCAAGAGGAATGCTTGCTTAAAACCCTTTCATAAGGATCAAAGCGCTGTAAATGGGATTTCATGAAGTACTGGCTGCTTATAGAAGATCTGCTTTTAATCAGCACTCTCCTTCCTTTTGAATTTCACATCTAGGATACCCTCCATAGGAAGTAATTTTTAGCCAGGGTGATCCCTGAATCAACTCAGGGAATTGCTTGTAAAATATCATATCCTTGAGGCATCATTTCCGATAGGCCACTAATGGAGAATCCTGCTTCTAAGGTCCTTTTTTTAACAAATGCACTCCAGCATAGGGCAATTAATTTAGGAAAGATTATGCTGATTGTAGTAATGCTGTATCTTGGTCTGTAGCCAATATATTCATTCATCTTTATTCATTTAAAAGATCTGATGTTCTTCTCTTTCCCCTTTGGAGACCTGACTTTCTATTCAGCTACCAATTTCACTCCTTAATCACACAGTCTAAAAGGGCTACTCCTACAGCTATTAACTCCATGGGGATTTCTTCACTGTAAATGTCATCTTTGCTTTGCTTTTAGAAGGGAAGCACAACAAACATCTTATTGATGACCATACTCATTGGCATCAGCAGGGGTTTCACCTAAGTATGGGCTGGATGGTTGAATCCTCCTTTGTGTGTTGTTATCACCATCTCTTGGGTTACACACAGGTTACGTCAATTAGAGCTGATCTCAAAATCTCAGCAAGCCATCCATAGAAAAGGTTAAACTTGGGGAAAAATAACAGCAATTCACAGCACAGCTGGTTGTAGTGTGCCAATGACTTGAAGATGAGTTTTATCTAAGTTCTAGTCAGAAACCTGCATCAGGTTACCATGATACATCAGCCTTGGCACCAGTCATGGTCAAAACCCAGATAATACCATAAGGAACCCCTCTCTGACAGAAGAGATGGATGCAAGGGAAACCAAACAGTAGAAAATATCCTTGAATATGATGTTTGTAATGGTAATTCACGATCAACTAAATGTGGTGGATACAGGTGCATATCGCTTGCACTTAGACAATTTTTGCTGTCTTGTTGCCTCACTCATCTACTTTTCCTGCAAGTCATGGAAAGCTGCAACACTTGCTGCTCTACCTCCCATGGTATCAGCACCAGCCCATGAACAACCCTTCCACAGTCTCTTAGCTTTGAGCACTCCTTTAGCCAGTCATATGCAAGGTGGGCAAGCGTGACGAGCTTTACTTAGAGAGATTTTACATAGAGACTTTACTGAAATCAGTGAGGACATTTATTATTCAGTAGGAATATAAGCAAGAGCTGAGGCCTTAAACCTCATCAGGACATGCACTACAGATAGAAACTTCATCTTGTGACAAGCGTGTCAAGTGACGAGCAAAAGTAATCCGAAAGTACCCCTGTCCCAGGGTACTAGGCCACCATCTTTACATGTTGCAAGATTAGAAACCTGCTGCTCATCTTTGTTCCATTTCTCTCTTACCCACAAATGCAGCAAGAAATTTATCCCCCCACTAACTCTCAGTGTCTGACTGCTTCACAAGCCAGCGGCCCCTCCTGGCTCCCGCTCCCACAAAGGAAAACGAAGCTTCTCCCTTTTACCACATGTATAAACTTGCTCATGAAAAAAATGGCATCAAAGCAGAAAACAGACCTTGCCCTCCTATCAGAAAGTGGTTCACTGCCAGAAGTTGCTTTCAGCACTTGTAAGAGGGAGATACAGACTTCCTGAACAACCACCTCACTGCATCAGTTGTATTCCCAGTCAGCCACTGTCCCCTCTCCAAACCTGCCTGGCTTCCAGCAAAACACAGCTCAGTTCCCCATGGTGGCATCAGCTATAACACTGAAAACCCCAACACCCTGCTGAGGGCACTGATTGACAAACTTGCTGTGGCAGTTAAAGGAATCACTGCCCCAACCCCTTCTTTCTGTCCCTCTGCCAAAGGTTTCAACCTCCATAGAAAAGTCACCAGGAGGACCTACTCTGAATGTAATTTAAGGCAGCAGATGGAAATGGCTTAAACACTGTGTCCACTTTTTCTCCTGTATAAAAAAGAAAGGAAAAAACTAATCACAGAATCATAGAAATGGCGGTTGAGAGTCCAACAACTTCTACTGAAGCAGCTAAAGCATCTCCAGAGCTGACAAGTCCAGTACAATATGCAATATGAATTCACAAATGTTCATCAACAGAGGAGTAAACTGAAAGGGGACAAGTCTACTAAATGGCTACAGATGGAAAAATGTAACTTTGAGTATTAAGCAAATATTCAAGAGTAAGAAGGGATCCAGAAGTCCCAGGCCTTGGTAAGCAGGACAAAAAGTGCTGCTTACATCAGTCCAAACCTTGCGCCAACAGCAGAATGATAATGTGAGACATTGTTCCCATGCCCAGCACTCAGTAGGCTTTTCAAACACTTTTGGCAAGTCACACACCAATCTGTGTGTAGCTTCATATTGTTAAACAAAGGTGGGTGGGAAAAAAAGCATGGCTAGGGGACATATGGAATAGACCCACAACCTAGATGAGGACTTTGGTTCCCCATTCCAGGTATTCACCACGCCTTGCATCTGTAGGACATGTAACCCCTGGTGTCCAAAGTGAATCAGGTAGCTGCTGGAAGCTCTCGCACTGTCCCACACCAGAACACCTCACGTCACCCCAATATTTTGCTCAGGCCAAACAGAAAGTTTCCCATCTTGACCATCGGTAGCTAGCTTGAAACCAGTCTCACACAGCAGAAGTCCAGATAAATGCATTTTTCCTCTCTCAAAGTATTCTGCCATGTTCAACTGAAGCCTACTTATTTCTCAGCTCTCTTCACGTCAATCAATTCAAAAGGCTACAACTAAAATTATTCTCTGTGCCCACTCCTCTGAATTTCTCCAGCTTCTCTTCATTTTTCTGCATCTGCTTCTTTTTCTCATCTTGTGCCAGCTCTTCTCTTTACTTGCTAAGCTCAATACTGGGATCCTTCCTCTGCAACACCACATTTTTGAGCTTTCTATCTCCCTATGCCTTACAGTCTGCCAGCTCAGGACGAGCAGCTCCTTCCGCCATTCATATGCCAACCCTTGGACCATTCCTGGGAATATTATTGCCTTTTCTAAGATATTCAGGCACCACCTGCCTCTCCTATGTCTCTCCTCGCATTTGCTTTGGTGACTAGCTATTCTCCCTTTGCTCAGTAGAGTTGTCTTCACACCTCCTCTTCACTGAGCTCACACAGATTATGTTTTAATGGTTGCAATCTCTACTGGAACAAATAAGTCCTGTAGCAGACATTTTACATGACACGTGCTTTCTTAAAATTGTGCTCTGTAGATACTGTAATTTTGAGTTCATCTGGGCTGCGGCCTTGCTTGAAAAGTGCCAAGCACTACCAAAACATACAAGCCAAAATAATTTGTAACAGATCTTTCAGTGTCACCATCCCTATTGATTCCCTGTAATATGCTGCACAAGAGGAGTACAATAGCGACATTAAAAGCAATGGACGGGGGAATGTATCCTGGAAAATCTGGTCTGCATGAGAACATGCCTGCACAACCAGAGCACAAAAGATTGCTACCTCATGCAGAAAAACACCTCAGCAATGGATGTGGTGGCTGACTGTACTACATAGCCTGAGAAATATGCTCCTGCAGATGCATTCTTGGCCACCCTTACAATATGCACACCCTGCTCCATCCCCATCTAACGCTCCTGAACCAGAGCAGTAAGACCCCCTAGGACTTAAACGCAGTGCAGAGGACGCGACCAAAATGCTCACAATTACTGGTTCAGTGCACCTATATCTTACATCACCCAGAGACTGGTCTGGTCCTTCAAATAGAGAGGTCTCTCCCACAGCAGTTACAGCGAAAAGGTCCCAGTTTCTCCAATCTGACTCACAACAGAATGGCACCTTAGGAGCAGCACCGGTGCTCAGTTAACAAGAAGAAGCCTGGATGCCGCGTGGGATGCATAAAGGGCAGCAGGAGAGTCACAAAGAGCATAAATTATAAGAAGCATGAATTTTCAGGGGCTGAAATGAAAAAAAAAACAGCTGCAGATTTGGAAAATAAAGAGTCGGGAGATGTACTATGCAAAATGAGGCCTGTCTGCAACACAGTATCTGTCATCCTACATACTTCCAGCAGAAATGGGAGAAAGGAAGGCAGGAATAAAGCTGCATCATGGGGAAGGGATGAAGGGGGTGTCAAGTCAGGCACTGCTGATAGTCTGAAAGGGTTAGGAGGTAAGACATGGTCAGATAAAGCAGAAGGAGGCCGTTATGTCCATGTGCACCAAGAGGAATAACCCAGAAAGGACACCACAGGGTTGTCTTCTCAAGGCTGATACCTGCACCCACACTGATCAGAGCTGAAACCAGCCTCTGTCTCTTCCTGCACTAAGTTCCTTATGCTGAAGACGTGACCCTGGAGGGAAGTTTTGGGCAGGTACTGACTGCATGGAGCGCCTGTGCCTGGATGCTGTGGCAGGATGCTGAGTGCTCTTCTCCTTGTGTGCTCAGGACAGCTCCTGGGCCCATGCAAGGAGCACAGGCTTGGTACAGGAAAAGCCAAAGCAAAGTATCAGCGCACAGGACACTGTTAAAAATTAGTTTCTCACTATTCCAGTGAACCCAGGAGCTGATGTAGCTCCAAAGAGCAGGAGAGTATTTCGGGGGCAGGGTGGGGGGGCAATGTTAAGCACAGTAACAAATTATTATTATGTGATTTCATCATTGCTGTTGTTGTTACATAATTTTACAGAGCTATCACATTTCCTCAGAGCCCAGAAAGCTTGAAGTTCCCATGTATTTCCTTAGTGGCAAGAATGAAGCATCTAAATTACTACACTGGAACAGGGCTCCAGAAGACACAGGCAGACAAATCGAGTGGTCTCTTGTGGGAGTGACAGGGTGTACAAGGTGTAACACAGACTGTCTGATTTGCTCTTGCTGGAGAAGAATAAGGGCCAGAAGAGTAAAACATAAAAATAAAAGCAGTCCAAGTCTGATGCCTGCCAACTTCACTAATGTTAATTTATGCCTTTGATTTGGTCACAAAACTCAACACTAGCATTAATGAATATTCATTTATAGAAGCTTCAACACATCCCATTTCAAAGAGAGCAGACTGAGGTTTGGGCTTTCTTTTTCCCAGTAATCCTCTCACCAGCCCAGAGAAGTAAATTTGTGAGAACTGAAGAAATTAAAACAAACTGTTGATTCCAAAGCAAACATTTGTAATTCTTCCAGTTTCTTCTTTCTCTCCAAATTGGAGAGAAAACAACTAGCTGTGGGTGGGAACCTGTTAAGCTCCAGCTGCAAGCAAAGGTTGAGCCACAGACAAAGCACCTGACACTCTTCCAGAGGGCAGCCAGGGCCTCCCCCAGCCCAGAGGGACCCTGAGTAACCCCCAAGCACACACCCACTGCGGACAGAGGCGAGAGGAGCCATCACCCAAAGAGCCACTGCAACACCCAGGCTCAGCCTTGGCCACCAGGCACGGCTGCCTGTTGATAGTGGAAAACTGTATAAATGCAGCACTTCGGTATCACAAAACTCTGCTTTTAGGAGGCTGTTCCCCTCCTGAACAAGTATTTTGGCTAAAGGATTTTTTTTTTTTTTAAAAAGGTACTTACAAGCCTTGTATCAATTGGCTCAAATAATGCCTTTAGCCATCAGGTTTGCTGAGGAAGCTGCCACACCCACCAGTCAGCCCACTCTTCAGCTACTACTGCCCTGCTTCCCAGTGCCTCGACCATGCCAGCTTTCCTGGGAAAGCTCCATGAACCCAAGCCTCTCTCAGCTCACCCTGTTTCCCCACTAAGCTCTGCCCCAGCAGCAGTGACCCCATCACCCACTGATCCGGCCCCCCAAGAGGAAAGTAGGCACCAGCCTTAAGACCCACACTGGCTCTGGGGAAAATCTCTGCGTGACCAAACCCTGGGGCAGATTTCCCCTGAAAACTCCCTCCCACCAGCTCTGCCTGTTCTTTTTCCCCAGCCCCATCCATCCTGTGTATCTAAGGGAAACCAATACTGAATCAAAGAACCCTGAACCTTTCTTTCCGGCAGGGGAAGCACGCCCTATTGTAGTCCTGCTCGGGGATAAAAGCATCTAGCAGGAGCCAGGCACCGATAGGAAGAGGATGGTTATGATTAACTCTTTGACTTCTGATCCCCACCATGTCTGATGTATTAATAGCGCGCAGAGGTGTCGGTGGTGGCATCATGGCGCTCTTTGATTTTTCACGCTTC
>NW_010334630.1:65816-77670 GCF_000700745.2 Antrostomus carolinensis | reverse complement strand
TATATATATATATATATATAAAATTTTATTTAGGGCGGTCTGCCTAAAGGACTATAGATACGCAATCTTTTACTTGTTTTTAAAGAAAAAACTTGTTATTATGTTGCATGTATAGACTATGCTTCAGGTATTTCAATTTTGTATCTTGCCTTTGGTGGACACTTTATTGTTGAAGTTACTCCGGGGTTAGGAGTAGGTATGCAGGTAGGTTGTCCCTCCATTTGTATTATCTTTGTACATACTTGGGGTCATGTCACTCTCTTTCTTCCTCTACTCAGCATTTCATCTGGACCCCTCAATGTGTGTTTGTACATGGACACATACCCACGTTATAAAAGTATGCCTACATGGAGGCCCATATGAAGAACAGGTGAAGTCACCCTTACCACTTTCACTGATTGTTTGTTTCATACTCCAAAGAAACACCTGTGGCAAAAAATTACCACCTAACTTAAATAAATCAGGAAAGATACACCTGGTAAGTTGGAACATGCATCGTATTTCACAAACATGATAGAGGAATCATACATGCTTTATGCAGGCGTATTAACCTTAGCTTTATTTGAACTTATATGTAGCCTCCAACCATTCTTGTGCTGGAGTACAGCAGCACTGCTTCTCAAATTAGGTCCTTAAGTCATCTATAACCAGAAGTGAGCTTTGATATGTTTTATATCTCAAAGAGCTTTAACAGTGAAGACAGCCCATTATCAGAGGTCTGGATACATCCCCGCAGCTTGTTAGGACAAGTTTTCCTGCTTCAAACAGATAAATGTGGTACAGATTAGCTAATATAATTATGGTTACATAAGAGAAGACATGTTAGGATTTCAGGCATTCTTTGTATGTCAGTTGAACTTTTTGCTAATAGGCAGCAAAGTGCTGATGATATTTGCCTTAATGCTATTCTCCAAACTTTTTTTTTTCCTGGGTGCCTGTGAAGCTGTGCTGCACAGAATGCTGGCACTCCTGGGCACCTCTGCAAGGGAGACAGGTGGTACACTGAGCCGCACACTGCTGAAGGGGCAGTCAGAAGGCATCCTAGCTAATAGTAGTGTGATCCAGAGATTATTTAGCATGGTTTGGAGAATTCCTTTGGGAACCTCTCTTCTGTAGTGTTCTCAAGAATATGAAAGTAGAAAGCTGGATGAATCTTGTGTGCAGGCCTAAGATGATTACTTAGGGAAAGGAAATAAGAAGGTGTTGTGGGACTGTTTATCGAGTCTTTGCATTTGTTTTTCTCAGAGCTGAAGTTGTGTGCCAAATTAACAGGAATTCTGAGTACAGTTGGCTGGGAAATGGTTTTTCTGTTTGGATATATGAGATTTCAAATGTTTTTGTTTTACCTCTGCCTACAGATAGCATGTCTTGTCTATTCCATTCAAGTATTTGAAACCAGCAGAGGAAGGTATCTTAAATACCTTACTCTGCTAAAATATCCCTTGAAGTGGGGATTTGAGCCTAAGTTCAGTAAAAATGTCCTAATATCTTTCTGGATAAACATGTAGATACCTGTATTGATAGTCAAATGGTTCCAGCAGAATCTGTTGCATGAGACTAACATTAGAACAGCAAATAGCTAGCAGATGGAATATGAAGTTAAGATGTGTTAAAGGAACCACTTTGTGGTCTGAGTCAGGAGATATTTGGCCTGTTATTAACCCGCAGGTGCTGTGTTTTCGACTAGTGTGGGTTGTGTATATTTGCACTATTTATTGTGACTGCAGGTTACGTGTACATAAAAACTGATCTGACAAAATGAAAAAAGAAGGGGTGGGTGGGAAAAAGAAAGAAAGAAAAACATTGCTCATAAAATGACCAACCTCTACTAGGTCTGATGTGTTAAACAGCATTTTGATATTTTATCTGTAGTCTTATGGATCTAGCAATTACTTTTTTTCGTATGAAGTATCATGGTATTTGATTTAAACTGTGTATGTTTCTACAAGTAAGTATATTCATACAGTATGGACAAAAATAAGGTTATAACTTAATTGGCATATACCCTGTCGTAGTTTCACTCCTGTTAACACCAACCATCTTTCCAGGCAGCTGTGGAGTACAGAAAAGACTAGTTCCAGTAAGGTTATGCCATTATACCTTTCCTTAATGTGTGAATGATACTGGGTTTTGATTTTTAAGTTACCTCCAGTAATTATTCCACAGGGTGAGAGGTGGAATCTGAATTGCACAGACTTTTGCTTGCAGTCAGTGTGCCAAGGTAGCACTGAGATTCCTGCCTGATTTTTTTTTTGTTTTTTGTATCAATGGCAGTTATAAAAAAGAACATTCTGCTTTAGAACTGATAGGCTTTGAGAAACTATTGATCACGTGCTTTGAAAATTTTATGAAGCGATGAAAATCCTTTAATAAAGCTGTATTGACTTATTTTTGCACTCTGGAAAACAGTAGAACATAGAAATCGTGTAGAAAACTATCTTCTTGCATTTGCTTCTCTATACAGTGAAGTCAGTTATCTTATTTTCTGGTTATATGATGGCAGGAGGAAAGGATTGTTAATCAGATGCTTGACAAATACACAGCTTTTTTTCCTTCATCTGAAGACTTTACTCTGAGAGACTGACAAGGGGAAAGTAAAAGAGAATATTCAATGAATAAGCCACTTATTTTTTGTGTATCAAACATGTATTTCCCATTTGTGAGGAAGTTCTGTTATCCCACAGTAATTTATACAAAGCAAATTTCTTTAGCTAAGGCTGGTGACTATAACATACTTCATATTATGGAAAATCTCCCTGCTTCTATTTCTGGTACATTTTCACTTCCAATTTGCTTGCTCTACTGTTGAGGTATCATAAAGCATTATAACAGGACAAAAAACTAGTTCCACTTATTCTTTAATTGTTTTTTAATGCAAAATATTGCACTCACATAAAATACCCATTTATTTATATTTGGTGCCAGAGGCTAATTCATTGAACCTGGGATGTATTATTGCAAAACAATGGTGTTCACCATGCTTTTTTGTTCCTGTTAGCTGTTTCCCAGGTTCCTTTCATGGCCAGTAAGAGTTTATTAATGCTAAATAAATAATTAAGAAGAGATAATTGACTTATTTTTGTGCAATTATACCAGAATGATGCTTTTTTTCTGGAAAACATCATTGTTCTGTTTTTAATGCACTGCAGAACGTGGAGCCTGCATACCCTTATGAATCACAGATAACTCATTTGTGCCAGAGATTCACTGACAGTGACCCAAACCCTGCTCTCACTAAATGAAGAGGAATAAATAGATACGCTGTTTCATCCTACTCGCTAAGAAAGGGGGTAAAGAGATCTTTTTAATCTTCTTGTAATCATTTGTAATATTCTCTCAGTCACTGTAAAAGTCTTCCAAGGTATGTAATTCTTTTTACCTGCTCCCTTCTGAAGGTGGAGATTGACACCTGTGCAGTGGGGCTCTTGTAACCCTGTTTTTCTTTTGTGCAGAGCACAAAACTGCCATACGGTTTGGCTAAGCGAGAAATCTAAACTCAGAGAACATCCAGGCCAGGGCAGCAAATTATAGAGTGGCTAAAATTACCTGCTTCTGGGTCTGGTGGGTTCTTCAAGTTGGATCCAGGCCCATCAAGTCTGATCTCAGTCCGTAACGGTTTACTAAGTCTGAATATGCCAATATCACAGGGTTCACCAAGCTAATTGATTTTAGAAATTTTAGTCAGTTCACTAGTTTATAATGACACAACAAATGCAGTAGTATTAATTGCAAGTATGAATTAATAATAATATACAAATACAAATTCAAGAGACATAGTTGGTGATCATTGTGACAATATTCACATACTGTTTGTTCAGCTTTGCCTGTAAGCAGGCCGGTTAGCAGCCTTATACTGTTGTTAACTTGCTGATAGCAGAGTTTATTTAACATTTTCCTCTTTTCTGTCAGGAAATTATCTTCTTTTTTACTGCTGTCTTTATTTTCTGTGAACTCTCTGGCTTATGCACTTGTTAAGACAGCTACATTTTTAGCAATTTAATATACCAAGTGCAAAATAAAAATCCACAAAACCATTTTGAACTAATCCTTTTGCCTTCCGATTATCCCTTCAGTTGACAGAGGCTGGAAAGAACCTGACACTACTTAAATTCTAACCATGCAAAGGAAATTAGTATGCAATAATTTTATCCCAGATTTTACATAAGCTAATCAGCAAGCTGAATTGATCTGTGATTTTAGTATTGTCTTCCTTATGTTCTATAGTGTGGCAGCAATTCTGGGATGGTATAATATTTCCAGGCATTTTTAGAGGGACAACTTACAGTGAGGATTTCTCAGAAAAACATAAAGATCTGAGAACATCGGTGCAGCACTTAACACTTCCTGATTTATGTGGCCTTTTAAATCGGTGTGATGAAGCTATAGTTAATTTACACATCATATCTTATATATTACAAGTGTTTATAGTGTTTTTACTTTCCTTATAGACTTTTCTACATTGACAAATGCATAAGATTTCACAAAAAGTAATAGCCTGACCACAAATGTTTAGTTCTAAGTTTCCCAGGCTGGCCTTCATTTGATCTCCCTGGAGAACTTGTATGGCTGCTTAACAAGGCACAAGATGTTTGTGGTTTTAACATTTTTTTTTCTCTATTGTAGCACTAATTCTTGAGGAGGTTAGTGATTTGAGTAACTCCATCATCCCAGAGCGCAGGTGCCAGACCGAATTTGGTGGTACTGAAGTTTCAGTAAATAGCAAGGAAGGACAATTGTTCATTTCGGGTCAGGTGAAGAGACTCATGGATATCAGTTACCAGAAAAGCAGCAATGTTGAGGTGTCCCTAGTCAACAAAACAGCTAACTTACTACCACTGTTGTAATATATTTGCATTTTACTTGTGGTCTTTGAGTAAGTCTGATTTTGTTACCAATATTTATTTATTCTGTCCATTGGCATGCTGCTTCCTGAAACTAGTGGTAACGCCTCTATTACTTCTGCTGCATTTCTTTGTGGTTTAAACCTAGTACTATATTAAATGGAAATGTTAAAGCGTAGAAGTGTGATCAGTGCTGGCTAACAGAGTTCTGCCTTCCACAGTACACTTCAGGATAGCTGTCTGACTACACAATGCACCTTCCCTTAAGCTGTTTTGTTTTGAGAAATGTTTCAGGGCTGTAGTTCGCATTGTCTGTTACTGACTTCATTTGGAGAAATTGTTAACTTCAGTAGTTGTGACAAGTGAGTAATCATTGAGGAAAATACCATTTTAATATATATAGCCTTTTAACTTTTTTGACAGCTAGGAGCTAACTTGCTTTTATCAGTGTTTTCCAAAGGTTTAAATACTTCATAGTAAACTAATCTTTTGTCCCAGTGAAGTTGGATTGCTGATGTTCTACTGGAAAAAAAGAACATAAAATCAAGGGGAAAAAAGAACACAGTGCAAATCATCTGGCTAATCTTTTAGCTTGCCACTTCAATTACAAATACCAAATATTCATAGACCTCTGTTACCTCAGGAATGATCTACAAAGCAAATGTGTACTGAGTCTGATTCTCAGCTACCTTAAAGCTATTTTGTATCTTCTAATCTACTTCTTTATAAAATTTTGCTAAAATCAGTGCAGTATCATGGATCTACAAGGCTCTTTTATGGAATTAATATCGTGTAAAGCAACTTGAGGATAAATAAGAGCTATTTCAATGGTTCTTCATTAAATCCTTCCACTGAGAGTTGAGCTCTGCTGTCCATTGTATTGATGTAGAAACTGCCCCTGGATATATTGGGTACCTATGAATAATTTTGAAAAGATGAATTAGAAAAAAATTAGAGATGATTTGTGTTGAAAGAAGGGGCTAAATCCATTCAAGAAGTTGTTTGTTGCCAATTAATTACCTACCTCTAATTAGAATAATAAATTTGAGCACAGTTGTAAGACTTGGCATTGGCTTTCACCGTAGGCTTATCTGGAAGCTGTACTAGATGCTGTCATTAAGATTGGTAATAAATCTGTCATAATAGATGAGAATGGATGAAAAGGCTAAGAAGCCTCGAAAACATAATTCCACTGAGCAGATGTCTTTACACTTTATAAATATGACCACTGGAATTACTCACATGAATTGATCAGCTCAGACTTCAATACAGTGTTATAAAGCATGAAACTTTTGCACTTAGTGAAACTCAGTGCTAAAATGGAGATAGAACTCTTTCATTATAACAGGTGCAATTTAAAAAAGTGTGTGTACTGCCAGTAAAGTTGTAGTAGAGAACTCCAAGCTGGAAGTTTTAAACAAATTGTCTAGTTACTAATTCTTCACTTTTGTACTCATGTAGCACCAACATGAGATACAACAATCCTTTAGATGCCAAACCATCTTGTCTATCCTAAAGATCTTGTGATTCGTAAGTTAACAGACTTCTTATCAGATGACAGAAAATAGCAAAAAAGAAGAGACATGCTGGTAACAGAACTCTGAATACAATATGCCTGTCTTTAGAAATTAAAATGTGATTTTTTTCATGTGAGTCTTTCTCCAGGATGAAATTTGTCTGCAGTGCGTTACATAGTGCAGAAATGTCAGTAGGAAACAAGGTCTGTGTGTCTTCTGAAGCAATGCACTTTTAACATGGTGTTGCTCTAAGTTGATCTCAGTTAGTGACACCAAATGATTTTGTCAAAATAACACTGTTTTTAAAAGACACTGATTTTTGGCAAGCACACCAGAATTCAGATATTCAAACTGCTAGTTACTCAAGTTCACTTATTGAAAACTTCATCAAATATTTTACAACTTCAGTTAAAATAGAATGACTTTGAAGAAATGCTGGAGACTTTCTTTTGAATTTTTATTTTGCACTGAGTTCTTTACTGCTGTTTTTAGATGAAATGCTGCTTTTATGATGTAGAGTCTAGATAAATTGCTTTTTTGTCAATATGCCACGACATACTAAATTCAGAAATTCTAACTGGTGGGGAACTAGCTCTATATCCATCAGGATCTCTGCCAGTTACCCAGCTACTGTTGCTCGATTAAAGAGAACTGGTGAAAATCACACCAGTAAGGTCCCTTATGCTTGAACCAACTTGCTTAATGTGTTTAATGACCTGAAAAATAGTTATAATAGCAGGACAATGTCTGCTGATGCAAAACTGTTCAGGTTAATTTAAGATAACGTGCAAACACAAGAAGTCTCACAATACTGAGTCACTGAAATATAAAATTGTGTTAATGAACATGAAGTAGCGTGTGTGAGGAGGGGAAGGGAACTGAAGAACAATTTCTTTCATCCTACATATAGAATAGAAAACTTTAAATTATGTGTTATCATTCATGGAAAAGATTCTGAAATCAAAATAAGTAGATTTTGTGGAAAGTTAAAATGAAGCAGCTCTCTGGAAAATGCTTAAGTAGAAGAGATTTAATTTTGTGAATTGGAAAATGTAATTCAAATATATAAATCTGTAATTCACCCGAATCCTGGATATTGTGTGCTGTTCTTGCCATCATGTATTAGGACATGGGAAAACTGGAAAAAGCTTTTGAAAAGGTAGGGAGAGTTGATGATCGGAGGAGTGGAATCACTTCTGTGTGGTAACAGACTAGATAGGCTGAGTTTATCTTGGAAATGAGATACCAAGAGAAAATAGGGTAAAGCAAATAAAACAATGAATTGCTTGAAGAGGGTGAATGTGGAACTATCATTTCAGCATCTCTTAGCATACAAGAACTAAAGAGCTTGTGTTAATATCTCCAGGCAGCAAGTTCAAAACAAACAGTAAGAAACACTTTTTAATACAGAAAAATAAATGTGTGAGATGGTGCTACTAGATGTTGTAAAGGCCAAAGGTTTACCTGAGTTCAGAAGGAATTAATGGCTACTTTTGTTTCATGAATTGTGAAAACATCCTGCCCAGACACAGCTTCTGCCTTAGGAAGTTCCTAAACCACTAATTGCCAGAAGATGGGAAGGAGGGGTTGCTCAGCTCTTGCCATGCCTCTTGTAATCTTGCCTTATGCATCTCCTAATGGCCATGTTGGGAGCAGGATAATGGGCTAGACTTTTTTTTTGGTCTGACCCATTATGGCTCTTTTTATTTTGTAGGCGTAGATTTTTTTTTTTTTTTCAGTAATGAGGAGGCAAATGGAAAATTTTTACTTGTTTTTGGAGTTCAGTAAATGTTGTCTGGAATATGATTCTTAGTAGCTAATTAGGAATGATCATACTTTTTGCTTTCCTTATTTTAATATATAAAAAATCAGTCTACAAATTCATCTGCTGAATGTTTAGGAAGACTTTCTCTAAATACAGGGGGGGTGACGATAAAGGTGAATCATTTCTGTATTTCACTGGTGTAATCACGACGTGTATTTTACAGAATAATGTGTCAGAAAAGCTGACATAGTGAGCAGGGGGAGTTTTCTGTGGTTCTTCTGTCTGAAAAGAGACATTGGGATTTAAGGAATACTGAGTTTCAATGATACAACATCCTAAATTCTACAGTTGTACTTCTGACAGTTAGTGGGAACAGAGGTACCTTTTCTGTACAACTCTCATCATCCTTTCAGCTCAGAGTGAAGGTTGGCTTTTGAGGTTAAAAGAAATAGGAACCCTTTTTTGTTTTGGTTTTTTTTTTTCTGACTAACCTTCTATTCTGTGTTTTTTCCATGTGACTTTACAGTGTAGGAGTTTATATGTGTTTAGTAAACAGATTTCATCAGTTACCATAGTGCACTTTAGAAATGAAAAATACATTACTCTGTGTCAAATGAGTTTATACCGTACTGCATGCAAACTATGCACGTCATGATAAATCATGGTCTCAAACTTCTAAAGTTGTTATTTTTGTTTGTTAGGAAACCTTGTTTCAGATCCAAAAAGGCAATAAGGAGACGACACATAGCAAGAAGAAAGTCAGCCACAATTGATGATGAAATACTGTTACATAATATTTAAAGCTGAGTGAAATAAAGACCTTAGAGTAGTAACTTGTAAAGTTTAAAATAAAAAAAGCAGTTTCATCGTATATAGTGAAAAGGGGATTGAATCAATGAAACTGATCTCTTGTATCTTATTTGCTGTTGATTTATATGAAATCATAGTTGAGGTGACTCTCCTTTTCATATGTATGTAAGAACATTTTGGTCATTTGTGGAATATTACTGCAGTGGTCTGTGAGGACTTTTTTTGAGTTCAGCTGGTGCTCAGTGTATAAATGGAAGCACAAGAGTTACAAAGGTCTTCTTCCTGGTCACCCTTAGCTTGGCTAGTGTAATTGCAGATATTGTTCTAACAGTAAGGCTTGATGTAATAACGGCACAGAGCATTATTTCTGTGATGCTGAGTTGCAATAAATCAGTATCTGGATTAAAAGAATGCAGGCTATAATGCAAAATTTATTTTTTTCCTTTCTGGTGTAATGTCTTATAAAATTGTAGCATGTGTCCAGAAGGTAGACAACAATCCACTACACTGTCAGACTAGCTGTAGGATACCAACAGAAGTTTGGAAAAAATAAGTAAGCCCTGTCTCTCTCCCTTTCACTTAATTTTGTTTTGTCTTAACCTTTCATCTTCACTTCTGTAGAATCCTTTAGTATCAATCCATCTTTTACTAGAGGAAGAGATACTAAAATTTTGAAGTATTTCATATTAAGAAGACTTGGCAAAAAGTTATGACTGAGTCTTCAGCTGATGAGAGCTATCAGAAAAATTAGTTTATTCATTGTAGATCAGAGATCTTAATTTCTTGCCCCTTTTGGAAGTGTGTTGTATGTGTGAATATTACATCTGTTGGTCACGCTCGTGTAAATTCTGCAAAGGGATCAGGGTGCTGCCACCAAGTTGTGCAAACTTTGCTCTGTCTGACCTTGGGTCCTATACCTGACCTTTATGTACTGTTAGATACAACATTAATAACATTAGCAATATCTAATAAAACCTGGCTCTGTACGTTTCATGTCTGATAAAACCCCTGTGTGTTTCGTTGGCGTGAAGATTAAGGTTTTTTATTAGGATCTGGGCACCTCACTATAAGTGGCAACTTATGTTCTAGGCAACTCTACCTCAGGGCTCTGGGGAACTCAGGATCCCTCACAAAGATGAGCTCAGAACACCTCAGTGCAGCTGCTCTCTTGGGTGCTACATTTTCCTAGCTGAGGATGCAAGGGCACAGAACCCATTGCCCTTGTCTCAGGGTATGTTTGTCACAGAGTTTCTTTCAGCCTTGTTGGTTCACAGCCTATTTGCTATAGTTTGCTATAGTGGAAAAATGTGCTTTGGAAGTCAGATGTGCAAATTGTAGAGAGAGCAGTGAGAAATAAGGGAGAAGGTAAAGGACTGGTTAGGAAGTAGCATCCTGCTGAGGTTTAAGAGATTGTGATATGTCAGAAACAGGTATTGCTGGCAGAATCATTTGCTGTCTTGGTTTGACTGTGCCAGGGTGGAAAGGCTTTGGAGAAATGCTGCAAGGTGAAACTTTTCTGTTAAGTGTCTAGAAAAAGCTGATAGTGCAGTTCCATAAACAACAAGCAAACACACCCACAACTTTGCTCCTTCATCATAAGAAACTCTGAATGTACAAGAAGCATTTCCCCCCAGAAGGGTAGTCTGTTTGCTTATCTCTATTGCTGCTGATATTTCACAAATAATTTTATACCAAGGCACAGGGTGTGAAGGTGATGAGAAAACCAAACCCCGTGTTTGGAATAGGAAGTTAAGCATGTCACTGTGTTACTAGAAGCAAATTTTTTGTTCAGTTAGTTGCCTGTTGTCAACCAATTGCAACCAGGAAGGAATGCAACTGTGTGATATTACTGGTGGTTGTTCTAAGGTTGTTCTGCTTTACTTCACTCTTCCTTCTCTTTCTCTGCCTTGAAGCATGCACTTAATTCAGGTGGACTCCGTTCAGCGATGGATGGAAGATTTGAAGTTGATGACAGATTGTGAGTGTATGTGTATTCTCCAGTCCAAGCCAATCAGCATTGAGAAGGATGAACAAAATGAACTTATCCTTTCCTCACAACATAGCACATGTGATAACTTGCAGCTGCTATTAAAAAGAGCTTGGATCATAAGCACAGAGTTGACCAGGATTGCTCAAAAGCTGGAGAAGAATAGATGGCAGAGAGTCCACAGCCTGACAGTAAGAGTCAACTGCCACGTGCGTTCAATGATAAATGAGTACAATATGTTCACCAGGAATTCTTCAGAAGAAATGCACCAGGTAGGATGCCTTACCTGATATTGTGTTTGTCTTGTTTATTTTTCTTAATTGCAATAATTAAAACTTACTTTAAACAATCTGTAAGAGATCCTTACATGCTGATACTGGTCCCTCATTTAAGACTTTCTAATCCGTTTTCAGCGATGGAAATGTTCTTGACTGATTTTGGATCCCATTTTATCATAGGCCTGATTCTGAATTTTAATAATGTTGACAAATTACATTGAAAAAAGTTTTGGCTTTTAGGAATACGGGACTAAAGTAACTAGATGCCCCATCTGTGAGTTCCTTTGCATTTATGATGTAGAAAATGCTACTTTTCTGTTAACATCCACTTTATCTTTATCATTTTATTCAGAAAAGTAAAAAAATGGTGTCATATGAAATATGTTTCTGGAGGGTTTTCACCTAAATATAATAAACATTATTTGTTTTTAAAAAGCAATTGTGTGTGTGGATATTGCTTTAAAACCAATTTCTCTTTCTCTCTGCAGTTTGAAAAACTTGTAATAGATAAGTGTTCAGAATTTACGGCATTCACAGAAAGGTAACTTAAATTTTCTAGTTGAAATATTAATTTTGCTGGTTTATTTTGTTGAAGAATTTATAATGAGAAGTACAAATCCACTAACACCCTCAAATGCATGAACTAGGCCCCACAG
>NW_010334630.1:50406-65777 GCF_000700745.2 Antrostomus carolinensis | reverse complement strand
CCGAGACTGGAAAATAAGGATCTCTATAATTCCCATGATATTTCCCCTGCCTAACAGAAGTTATCCTCTTTCCTCCAGCACAGTTCAGTCGGTCTTTTTCGATTGACTTTAAACACTGCAAGTCGTTCTGCTCAGGGAATCATCAGGGAAAAAGACACCATCTAATTATCAGGAAAGAACATTTCTTGAGCACTATTGCTTTTTGCCAAACCCACGCAGCTCAGACTTTACTTTTATATTATACTGTGAGACACACTGATTTAATGAGAGCTCTGATCTCATAGTGTCTGCCTCAAATCAGCCTTTTCCCTCCTTGTCTGTTTGGAAAAAAAGTTGATAAAGATGGATGAAAGACAGGTAAAACTGAAAAGGGGACCTACTGTGTAGGTGGAGACACTGATCAACCAAACATTATCTTCCATTACAGTGGCCTGCCTGGGTGGAATATGCTTTGACAATTCAAATGAATGTATTTCTCTGAGGAAGTATTAGTTATTTCATTTGAATTGTATAAAGTTTTCCATCTTTATCGTATTTTTTCAGTTACAGCCAAATATCACTGGTTACAGGATAGTTATTCTAACTCTGTAAAGCTGCTGTTTGCCATCTTTCTGCATAGAAGCCCCAATTTTACTTCCGAGTATGCGGTTTAAGTTTGAAATTAACTGTTCTCATCTGGACACACATTCATTTTGGGTCCTTATCCTGTTATCATTAAACTATGGTAAAGAAGGTAAAGCACTTAGGCTGTGAAATACAGATGGATATACACAGCTGCAGCTGAAATGCAGGCATCCTGGAGTCACTGTAACTGCTAGCATGGGTGGGAAATAGGAGAGTTACACTGATGTAAACACACAGCATCGCAGCAAAATTTAGCCTGCAGTGTGTGAAGTAAATTGTCATCCCAAAATTATTCATTAGTGTCCAAGGCTGTCCTTTGGTGATATACTTACTATGTGTAGACAAAGCTTTGATTAAAGTTTGGGTGATGCTAATGACACAAAGACAGTGTCCTTGTGAATTCTATCCCCATTATTAACACAGAGCTCACCTGTGACAAGCAGCTTGATAAAACCGTAATTGTCCGTTGCATCTTTTTACCTTCATCCTTTTCCTTTCTCTTTCTTTTCAGGTGTGTACAAACTGAAGATGAACAGGTACTGAAGTCCATGAAATCTTGCATTAATGAAACGCTCACTACTGTTGCTCAGCATTTTGGCCAGTTGATAGAGCTGGTTTTAACACATGAGGCACAGGTTAGTTTACAGTTCTTTTAAAAAAAAAAAAAAATCTTTCAAAAATGTTGAATCTTGAGGAAGAGCATCTATTACAAGGAGGATTAGAATTACAATTTTCAATTTTCAACTAGTATATGATGAGTAATTCAAATATCTTGCAAAGAGATTTCTGTGTTTGTATTATCAATATCAAATTCTCAAATTACCTCAAATCCCAAATAAAATTATCTTGTGACCCACTGTGTAACTTTTTCTTATAGGCCTCCTTCATTGCAAGGCATCTAACTTCTGGACAATGTCTTGTTAATAAGACTTTTGGACACATTTTCTCTTCCTTTCATGCAGACACTGCTTTTCTTTAGAAACCTTGAAAAAAGTCTCTCCTGCTCTCAGTGATTCTCATTAAAAGCTAAACTTCTTAAAAGATGTGCATACAGCAAGTATATTATTACAGCACACATTTTAACCAGCGCATGTCTTAGACTCTAGGAAGTAGTGATAAAATAGTGTTGTGTACAGGTTATACATGTGTGTAACCTTCCAGAAACAGTGCTGTGTCATTGCAGGCATGATGTATAGTTTCCAGTGGTGATTAAATGTAGATAAATACACTGGGTAATTAGACTGAAACTACAAATGCATTAATTTTTTCCATTAGACCATTCTTGAAATAGTAGCAACCTGCAAGTCTGACCAATCTACCTTGACTTATACTGGTTTCTTTCTTGAGGTCTCATTAGAAATCCCTTTGCACCCTTTAATCTTCCTCAAATAAAAAAACCTCAAATGTAATTATGCTCAATTAATTTGTCCATATTTTAGAGATGATGATATGCTGAAATGTAGTGTTGTCCCTGCAGAAAAAGAGGAAATGAGAGGTTTGGTGAAGAGGAAAGCGTTAAATAGTATTTACCATGGAGCTAAAACAAAATTTCATCTTCCTCTAATGATCATATGTACTTTCAGAAAGAGTAAAATTAAACAAACTTCATATTCTTCTGACAACTGTGTTTCTTTGAAGCTGCGATGGCACACATGCAAGATAATTATTTACAAAGTCAGAAATATTTAACCTATTTCATACATTGAAGAAATAAGCTATATTTCTCTATGAGAATTCCCTGTGTTGGTCAATGACATTTTCTGTGTAGACTGAGAATAGTGATGAACCCAGAGCCTTAGAAAGTACCGTTAGAAACGGCACAGCAGTATTCCTTAAAGGTGGAAATCTTGTATCACCTTGTGATGCAGCTTCTACACTAAGACAATTAGCTGCCTTCCGAAAAAGTTCAATCCCAGGCCAAACCCAGTAATAATTTACTAAATAGTTGAAGAGTTTGTTATTGAATGTTCTCACACACCTACCTGTCCTCTTACTCTGTTCATATTTATTTTTAAATAAATGGTAAACTGCAGTGATAAATGTGTTCTAATGTTATCAGTCTTAACTCCTGCCTACATTTTTTTTGTCCTTCCTCTGGATGAGAAGCAAGATTATATGGGTTAAATGAACAAGACTTTCTTATCTTTAAATATAACACTAATATTTTTCACTGGAAGTAAACTATGTTTATTGTCTTTATGTCACACAGAACCTGCTGAGACAAATAGAATTATCGGATAATGTGTACATCACTGAGTCAGCGATTAGTAGTTTATTCAGCCTTACCCAGGAAGGTGCTCATCTGTGCCGTATCATAGCTAAGGTAAGGGGATGGATGGATGAATTCAAAGTAGGCTGGTAATACAAGTGAGTTATTTTACTTAACACAGTAGTGGTTGTAAGTTGTGAAATGTACAGTGCGAGATGAAATTCTGTATTTCAGGAGACAATCTAGGTGAAAGAACAACAAAATTTATTCTGATAAATTATTTTTTCCTTCTTTTGCTGCTTTTGCAAGCCTTACTCCACAAAGTTTATTACCACAATTATCCTATTAGATAAAAAAAAAGTGCCACAAACCCCCATATCTTTAATTTAATAAAGCTCAATGCCTATACAAGCAACTGCTGTAGGATGGTAAGCTCCAACAGGCTTCTGGCCATTGATTCAACTCCAGTTGTCTTTGCCACCTGATGTATTACCACTCCCTTCAGCATCTTGGGCATCTTTTTAGTGTCTCTCCTGACAGTACTTTTTAAGTACCAGCCACATTAATTGAGAAGAACTTTATAATTGGCCATATTTATGGGTAACTACACAGGGAAAGCTCAAGACCTCTTCAGCTGTGTGTACAGAGGAGGTTAGAGGTATTATTAAAAATGTAATTTTAGAATTACTTTGCATCCATTATTTACCTTTTAGAGAGGAGTGCCATTACAGTTGCATACAGTATGTGTTCTCGTTCACTGAGTAGGTGATGCTAACTATTGGTATAGATGAATCATTCTGCCATGATCAATGATACTGGCAGCCCTTGCAGAGTTTGCATCTTAGAGAACACTTGGATCTTGAAAAAGTGAGAAAGGTATGGCATTGTGTGAGTTGAGGATAGAATAATCACAACTGCAGTGTATATAGAAAGAAAACATCCTTTCCCAAGCTGCTGCTTGTGGAGTGGTGTGCCAGTCCCTTGTCCCGCTCAGAGATGAGGTTAAACAGCAGCATTTAATTAATTTTACTTCTAATCTGCCTTTAGATGGATGTTTGCACCATAAAAGATACTGCTCTGTTCTGAAGGCTGTGAATGAGGTAGACTCAGAAATGTGTAGTGGATCCTGGCAACAGCCTGGGAGGTTCAGTTTTTTCGAAGTTGGTATTTGAGCTCCACTCAGTGGTATCCAAAAACAATGTTAAAATGTTGAGTATTGAGGAAGTGCAGAACTAACAAATTGAGGAAGATTGATCTTGTGCTTTTTATCAGTGTGTAAATTCCTTAACAGTTTAATTTAGCAGAAATGAAATCTGACCTTCCATAAATCACTAAATTAATTTATTCCTAAACACTGGATGGGTCACAGGTTTACAAGTGAGGAAATGCATCTCCTTATGCAAAGAACCCTGAGTGGTATTTGGTTGCCAAATCACAGTGGTAATTGCATCACCTGTCCTGTGTGTTCATTTCCATGTTGTGAAATATTTGTCCCTATTCACCATCATCCTTCATCCTCTATATTGCCTTGGTTACCTGCATCAGCGAGCCAGGTGGCAGAGGAATGGTAACAGGCCAGAATTTTTAATTCAGGTCACTTGTTTAGTTAGCTGTGACTGTGAAAGGGCAGGGTGTTTGGGGGGGGTGGGGGGGGAAGTATCTGGAACTGCACCCACTCATTAAGAGGGTGAGAACGGATTCAGTTTTTGCAAAGATCTCAAAACCTCCCACAGATACAGAAGTTCCCTTGAGACTTGTCATATTATCTTTGGTAAAAACTAGCCAGAGAAGTGGAACATCTGTTTACAGTGAAAGCAAAGCTCAACAAATCTGTTCATGTAACCTTGAAGCCTTACTCTCCATGACAGTGTGTGATCCTGTGGAACATTGTTGTTAGCTTTTTTCCTGTCCCAAGCTATAAATTACAGCTTTAAAGCACACCAAAATTTTGGCCATGAAAAAAAAACCAACAACCTATGATAATATTGTAAAGCTACAATATTATAGGAATGGGTTTCTCACTTTTTATTTTACTAAGGGTTGCAGTCTGCTCTCTTCCTCCCTCTCCTCCCCTGCCAGTATTTTACCAAAGTTTAAAAAGGCTTTGAAATGCAGCCCCCTGCCCCCTCCTGTTGAAATATAATCTGTAATTTTATTCCACCTGGAAGCATTCTTAATTTTTTTTGTTTGATCTGTTGGGGTTTTTTTGTTTGTTTTCTTTTCATGTAACTTTGTAATCTGCTGTGAGAGTCACGTTGCTGACTCACCCTGGCAGCCAGCTAGTTAGTCTCACTACCTGTCGGAAGTATAAAGACTAAAATCTCTAACACATGAGTAGTAGCAAGGGCAAGATAAGGAATGAAGCCTAAATCATAATAATGATAATAATAATCCTTGAATTCTGAGGAAGAGCCAATGTTGAGCTGTGAGTTTTGAACCATAATATGTAATGTTCATCTATGAGCAACTGTGCTGGTGGCAGCATAATGGAAACTCCACCAGTTTAGATAATTTTAAAAGCAAAAAGAGAAAATGAGGAAAGGAAGAGCCAAGTAGAGCATTTGTTGCAACTGCCAGGGAAAGGTTTTGGTCAGATTTCTGTCTGCAGATCAGTTTCCTGCCTTTGTAACCAAATGTTGCTAAAACACTCCTCTGTCAAGTCTTATGACACATACTTAAACATCAAACAATTTGACTACCTTGCTGTATCCTTGTCTGGGGTTGCAGGGTTGTATTCACAGAAGGGGTTTTTGTTACAATTTATCTATTAGATTTTGATCCTGACATCTTTCATATTACAAATTATAAATTAGTTTTAATTATTAAAACTCTACCCTAATGTTCCAAGATCATAAGAAGACACTAAAAACCAGAAATTATAAATTTTGAGTGGACTTGAGCAACTGTTAAAAATTAGCATTACTTGAAGTAGTCTGGTTCTAAATTGATTTGACTCCATAACAACCAGAAGAGTCAGTAAAAATCAGTTCCAGAGTTACAATAAATAAATGCTGGGACATAGAGTGATAAACTAAAAAGGTCTTTGTAAATAAATCCGTTTCACTGATGATAATTAGAGTCTAATACCAACTGCATTGAACTGAGTGGTATAATAATAGTCTCCTAAAAGAGAGGCAAAAATGAAGGTAGTGAAGGCAGCCATACCTGCTTATCACAGCCTTCTTTGGAGAATGCTTGACCATTTGAGTCCCACATGGATGTGCAGCAGATGACTTCTAAGATGGTTCCAATACATCTTTTCCTTGCCTTCTTTGTACATTAGTTCCTTTTCTATAGTATTTACTATAAAGATTTATCTGAAGATCGTCTTTCAAGCTAATTATAAATGTTGTCCTCTACTATGAGGAAAGGTTTGATGAGAATTTGCTGCACTTTGAATAATTTCAGGCTGCAAATGCAAAATATTGCACCTTGGAGTTGGATGCCTTTTCTCTCCCCTCTTTATTCACTCAACTCACTATGCACAGTGGGGCTTTATATATTCATGGCCTCCTTCACATACTTTTTGTGATTGTATTTCAGGTGATTTTGTTGTCTACTGCTAAGCCCACCTAAACAACATGTTGGGGATGTCTCCATGAAATTGAATTCCTATTAATCCAATAAAGGAGAGAAGTAGGTCATCAAGCAGTAAAGCAAGTTCTCTTCTTTCAGACACTGCTTCACAGATCATGTGAAGCCTGTCCCAGAGGAAACTTGAATTACAGCAACAGCAGCATTTCATGTGTTACTTGGTCAAAAACTGGAAATGCCAAAAAGTCTGTGAAGGATAAATGAAAGCATGCTTAGGCATACCCAGAGCTTTTGTAAAGGTGCAAGTTAATCTCCAAAGCTCAGTGCTGCTGTGTTGCTTTGACTGAATGTCACTGTTTATCCATTTGACCAATTTAAGTGCATCCCTGTCAGATGGAATAGTTTTGTCATCATTGCAAAAGGTGTGGGGGACAAATCTTGAAAAACATGAATAAATCCCGAGGAATGCTGAGATCCCAGTGAGAGAAGTGGTTTTGGCAAGCCATAGAATCAGGCTCAGTATTTCCTACCTATTCCATATTTCACTTAGAGCTCTCTAGGTTCATTATTTGTGATCAATATTTTACAGCTTGGCAATGGCACACAGGGCACAAAATAAACAATTTAGATCTCCTCCTGACAAATGCAGTGATAAATCACTTCCTGTCCATCAGGGGCAAAAGCAGGGCACCCATTTGTCATACAGAAAGCTTGAAGCAAATGTGCCAACATCACTTGAGCTTTACTAGTGTTGTCCACAAACTTCTGCTTATTATGACTAAAGCAGAGATTCAGATCATCTCTGAATCCACTAAACTGTGGGGATGTTCAAGCTGATAATAAAATAAAATAAAATAATATAAATCCCAGTTACCTTAGGTTTGGGGCCAGTACTGTAATACTTTTTTTCTACATTTTTCTTAGATAATTTAATTACTTCTTCAGTGAAATAGCAATATCCTTTTGTGGAAGATATAACTGAAACTTTTTTTGTTCCTGTACTGCCTCTTTTTATTTTAAAGGCCCAGAAATGTCTTTGTGCAGTAGGCTATTTATAGTAGTACTAGGTATAAAATAACTTCTACAGATCCATGTTCAATCCTTACAATTCTAGAAATAAATTTTACTTCAAGCAAACCTCAGTAAGCATTCTGTTTTCACTGATCTCACAGAAATTACATATACATATGCAAAGACATAGTATAAAACTTTCATCTTGAAAACATATTGGGATGATAGTTTTGTCCAATTATAATTTTCTTCTAAATTGTTATATATTTTTGTAGACTGAGTAGATAGCTTTGCTTGCTCTATTATTATCTACTCTATTCCAGCAGAACTAGTACAAAAATTTAGGATTCTGAAAATGAGTAAAGTCTGAATTGCAGTCTGGAGGTTTTATGTCAGTATGACCTGTTGAGCTTTCAAACAACAGAAATGGTTGAGGACAAGAAGATTATTTCTGTGAATCTGAAAAATATTTTTATACTACTGAAACAGGTTTAGAAAGAAGGATGTATATATTACACTTGGTCCATGATTCCAACTATTTTTAGTTTATTACTGTAATCTGAATTTAGTCTGAGATTGGTATTTTAAATGCTTTCCTCTTCATTAGAAGTCTGCCCTTACACAGTATAAGGCACCTGTAGTCTACCTGATGGCATAACATTTTGAAATGTAAGACAGTAAAAAGAACCCCAAACCCTCACCACAGGAAGAGCATATATTGTCTGTATTTATTTATATCTTTCCATTTATTATGTGAACTTTGCTAACACATGCTTACAAGCGGTGTTGGAAATTCTTAAGGGTAGCTGCAATAGGATGTATGTATACTCAAATCTTTGGCACTATTGCCACATTTTAAAGAAAATGTAGGAATGCACATTTTATGTATTGTATCTGTATAGAACTGAACACCTATTTCCACATTATTTGCAGTAGCTCTTCAACCATATGACCTTCTCTTTCATAATTTTAGCATTAGGTAAATATTGTGTGGAGCTCAGAAATGTAGAGGAATGGGAAATACATATTAACAAAAATCTGTTTTAAACTAATAGCTTATGGTTGAACTGTCACTCAGATGTCACTCTAATTGCCACCTATTGATAATTCTTTGTAATTTTCACATGAATGTCAAGTTTAATTTAAATTGTGCTTGTAATTGGTAAAAGTCAATTGCTTAAGGACACTCCCACTGAGGCTATATTACTTCTTCATCACTTAGTGTACGAGCATTAGTCAACTTCAGTTCTCTGTGTGAGCTCAGCATCCTTTGTTGGTGTTGTGATGATAGCTAATTTGGATAAATTAGTAAGGGAATGTGCTTTCCATCCCAATCTCAGTTACGTACTAAGGAAACATTCAGTGCTGCTTTTCTCATTTTTTGCTTCTCCCCTGCAGGAGGGAGGTGTAGCTGCTCTCTTTAAGATCTGTCGCCAGGATTGTTTCAGGTGCCTTTACCCCCAGACGCTGAGGACGTTGGCATCCATTTGCTGTGTGGAGGAAGGGATGCACCAGCTGGAAAAGGTAGGCACTTCAGTGTTCTTTACCAGCTGCATCATATACCAGAGAAGTCCTGCCTTTAATCTCTCCTAGGAACTGATAACTTGGTGGTGTTTGATACTGTGCTCCATACTATGCTCACTTTTTCTGTGCTGAACACATCTTCAGTCTTTAAAATTAGTCCCAGCAGTAGCATTATGCTATTCAGCTGCTTGCACAAATAAGCTTTCTAAGTGTGGATAATTTTCATAAAGCAGGTAAATATGTCAGTGACTACATCAGAAGACTAGGGAAATTATAATTTCTGGACTCCCTGAAGTGTTTATTTAGAAACTGCAATATTTCAAGTAACCCTTAAAACCCAGAAATCTTTATACCTCTTTAAATTCTTTCCTGATGCTCAGGTAGGGCACGTGCTTGTGGTACTGCAGTAACTCGTGAGAGTTGTAATTGTACGGGAAGAACTGGGACAGATATAGCAGCTAGCCAATAGAAAAATGTGTCTGCTAATCAGCAACAGGTCTCATAAAAGCCAGTTTTAACTGGGATTCCAAATATCAAAACATTATCCAGATAAAATTATATCAACTGCTTAGGCTCCATTCCTTTCACACTCTCACTACATACTGCTGTGTTTTGGAAAATGAACACTTCTGGTCACTAAATCATGATCTCATCCTTTGTATTTCATAAAACAGTCATCTTCCACAGCAGAATAATGGCTTCTTCAAGTTAATGATGAATGATTTCGCTGCCACTTTACGTTGACATACGTTGTAATTTACTGTCCAGATTTCAAGCAAACCATGACAGAACATCTGCAGCAAAAAGCAAGTCTCTGAGCTTACAGTAAATGAAGATGACTTAAATTTTTTTGACATAATTCTGGTTCAGACTGACACCAGAATCGGTCTAAAAGGATGTTTCATTATGTCCACTATAACATTGGAATTAATAGAGTAAGAAATGGAAAAGATTGATTCAACTCACCTGGTCCAATCCCTTGCAGTGTCAAGATGCGTTTAATGTGGCCAGTATCAAGGCTGACGAAACAGGAGTCCTAGAAAAAGTGGTAGCTCTCAAGCTCATATGTCTTTTATCTACTTTAATGTTGGCCACAAGTAAAAGAGCCTCAGGGTAAACTTTGTCACAATCAAGGTTGGAGCAGGATTTAAAGGATTTTTAACTGAAATCCCTACCACTGCTTTCAGTAGTTCATTTTTCACCTAGGCCTTCATTTCTTAAATCACATCTTGGCAAAACTTAAATCTGCAGCAAGAGGGGCTGGGCATTAATCCTACTCGCCTGACTGAACAGATAGGTTTATGACAGGAGTTTTGGTTATCACTTTGTCAACTTCTTTATCTAAAATTGTGTTGCTGAGGATACATGTTATGTGTGTCCAGTACATGCCTGGGTTTCTGATGGGGGAGAATGAGATATTTCACAGATTAAAAGAAACAAGGACATTTTCTCTGCAGGGAGGTTGATGTCTCTCCAAGTGCTAGTGGAGGTTAAACAGTACAGGCCAGTACAATGTCATCTGTAAACAATCAATCAGCTGGTGACAGCCCATGTTTGCTAGTATATAGAGCTGAGGAAGGGTAGTAAACAAAGTTTTGCTACTCTTTATACTCTCTTTTCACCCTTCTTGTATATCTGTTTAGAAGCAACAAGATACTCTGACCATAGGGAATCAACAGAAAGTGCGTGGATCAAATGACCAGTATTTTGAGATGAACAGCACTCCAGGTTTTTTTTATATTGTCTTCTTTAAATAAGAATGATTTTATCTTTCACAATTTGAAATACTGCTGCAAAGAACAAAAAAGAGAGTTAACAATATTAGCATTCCTGTCATTACAGAAATTATCACAGGATTTCTTAGAAAGTGTGGCTTCTATTATCCAACTAAGTACCTGGTTGGTGGTGAAGCATTTAATTTGCTCTAATGTAAATATCATTATGCCACCTAGTGCATTAAAACATCAGTGCAATTTGAACTTGATTTTTAATGACAGAAACTTCATTCAAATAAAACTTGGCCTCCAGACAACTCAGATTAGGTATTTCAAGATTAAAACAAAAGAAAACAAAAAAAAACCAACACAAAAGCAAACAAAAACCAACCTCCTGCCCCAAAAACCAAAGAAACAAACCTACCAAAAATCAAACGAACCCCATGCCTTGTATTTTCAATTAGATTTCACACCACTAAAGTGTTTAAAATACCACTTAAAAGAAAGCAGCAAGAACTATCATTTCTAATGGAACACTCATCTGAGAGGTGAACTAAAAGTGGGTGGTGTACTTTCTGCAGTAATTGCAGTGCTTAATTACTAAAGACATTAGGAATATTGTTTATTTATCCAGTGCTCTTTGATCTTGCCAATTCAGTAGCAACACAAGAAGGTAACAAGAACATCTGTGTTTATGTAGATGGTTATTTAGAAAGCAAACAAGGAAGTCAGTAGTTCACAGGAGGCAATCCAAGTAGAATTTTAAGATTTTTTTGTTTGTTTATTTTGAGATACCTGAATATTAGACTTTCTTTATAATTAGGGCAAATTTCATGTGAATGATGCTTATAGTGGGTTTAAATCACTAAAGTTTTTGGATTGCAATGTGTAAACACTGTCCTCGTTTACTAATGAAGGAAAGTAACAACGGAGTGCTCATTTCTAAAGATGTAGAAAATTGCCTATTTTAAGTAAAAATATTTTCCTCAATTTTTAAAAAATAATTCTTGATCTTACCTCTTGATCTTAAAGTCACACATCTTTAAATATATATCTGCAGTGCTCTCTTACCAGCATACTTGAAAAAGCCATTATTCCTCTTTCATCATCTTGATAAACAAGCTGATGTTTGCTATAATTACAATGAACAAGTAGCTGTTGCAGTGACTAGCTTTTACTCTTTAGGTGAATCCAGTTGGCTGTATGTACAATAATGCAAAATCATTTAGTTAAAAAGCCAGTTTAAAATAGTTATTATTTCACTTGCAAGTACTTTACTGACTTTTGAAAAGGTACTGTTACTTTTTTGTACATTGAACTACAGACCTCCAGGAACTCAACAATAACAAATTAGTCAGGCAGTTAAAGTAGAAAGATAGTGAAGAAAAAGTTTAATTTTGTGACTGAGAAGTGTGTGTAAATAAATGTTGTTCTCTGTAACCTGTGCTCCACAAGTGGTAATTTTGGTGCTTCAGGCTGCTTGCGGCAATCCAGTTGTTTGGTACACTTTAACTTCACAATGCACTGCGACACCAGCAGGTTTGAGATTGTTCTTTGACCTCAGCTGCCTGACCAGTCCCACTTCAGAGAGGAGTGGAAAAACTCTGGAAAAACAATCAGAATTTTCCTCCTTTACATTAATCCTGTAGCTGTCTGTCCCTGTACCCAAGAGAGCTTTGTCATCTGTGTCTTGTGACGCTTGAGCATGCAAAGTTTTTCGGAGAAAGCTCACTGCATTAGAAAGGATGGTTGTTCTTGGTCTAGCCATTCCAGAGTTTACACAGAGACAATATAATAATAATAATTAATACAGAAAATAGCTAAAGCCACTAAAAGCAGAAGAGCTGAAAGTAGTTCAGTGGAGGTGAGCGTGACTGGCAAATGAAGAACAGTGTTAGTGCTGCACATGCAGACCTGTTTGTGTGTCTAGCCCTGAGGTTTAGGACAGAAATACAATGATGTCGTGGCAGATTGGTTCTCGGCATAGACATTTGTGGGAAGGATATCTGAACCTTCACTAGTATGCTTTGAAAACTTAATTCTCCTCAAAAGCTCCCATGTAGAAAGGACTGTTGAAGGCACAGAGTTAGGGTAGAGTAACATGTGCATTTCCTGAAACTTAAGGTTAAAAAAAAAAAATTTATCTTGATTGTCTGATAATGTACATCCTGCAGATTACATTGGGAGTAACTGTACTTCAAATACCATTTTAATTGTCAAGATAAATAAAATCTAAGGGATATGGTCTGCAACATGAAGCAACCTTGCCTGAAAAAGGGGTTTGTATTTGAATACAATCATACATCCTTAGCACATTGTTTGCCTAAAGCAGCTCTTCAGCCCTTTCACTTCCTGAGGCTGCATTAGGTCCTTACTTTGCAGAGCTGTCTGAACCAAGTGTCTCCTATATGCCTGCTAACATGCAGCCTCATTAAAGCCTGAAGGCTGTGGCAATTTCTCTGCTACAGGTCTGTTCGTACAATGCTGCTTGTTGACTGGTGCAAGAAGGCAGGGTTTTCCAATTTTTGCCCTACACTGAAGCTCAGTTGTGTGGTTTTCACTGAGGCAAACTTTCTGCTGCAGTGAAAGAACTGCAGGGTTGGTTCAGAAATAAATAGCAAATGGGTAGTGCAATGTACTTTAATTTTTAATGTGCATGTGAAACATTATTACATTAAAAAGCTGCAACTCAGCTGGGACCTGTATCAAGGCTCAACTGCCCCAAAAACATAATGATTTATACAAATAGTCATTCAAGCAGCTGCCTAAATATTAACACTGTGCGGGGGGCATTTACTTACACTATTTAAACTACTCCAGAAAGAAAGACACCTGGAATCAGCTCACTAAGAGAAGAAATCCAGAGGGACTGGTGACAACAGTTGTTGCTTTCATTAATAAAACCTTTTTAACAAAAGACATAGCTTTTGTCACTGTACTTTAAGCAAAATAGCCTAGGTATAGATATAAATTGCTTTGAATCCTTCATTTAAAGCACATACCAAATTACCTCCAGAAACAGAATCTGAAGAAGGGAGAAGCAACTACAAAGTGTACAGTTTTTGTGGTTGGAAAAATGTATGAATTTCATTAATACCTCTTAAACATGAGCAACCTAAAATCTATTGTTCACTGTGAACCCAGTCTGATTTTTAAGAACAACCATGATTGGTGGATATTATACACAATAATAGTTTCTGCACGATGGGGATGTAGTCCGTCAATTATATTTATGACAAACAAACTTTTGGTGGGAATTAAGTAAAATGTTTATTACAGAACCTGCAACTACAATTTTTTCATCGCTTTTGAGTGAATGCGAGTTGATTACTTCATTCAGCTTCAGCCACCTTGAACTTTCAGCTTCAAACACCAACCTCAGTCAAAACCAGATGAAGTATATGTGTTGCCTTAAATCTCAGCTGCTAAACCATTATGGTTTGTGTAGCTGCAGGGTGAGACAGAAGTGAGAATTGTGGAGAGGGCTTTGATTAGGAGGGCTTGGATGACCAGGTATGAGGGTACAGTCACCACTTCTAAAATCTGAACACAAAAGTTAGCTGATGGCCCATGGATTTCATTGTCACAGCATATGAATGCTCCACAATCACTAATGTTTTTATTTTTGTAGTACCTGGCATATGATGGAAATAACTTCATACCACAGAAGAGATGAGAAATTTGCCATATCTGGATGAACTATATAGCTGTTCTCATACTGGAACTTTCCAAATGTAAAACACCAGGGGAAGCAAATTGTTAGAAATAGTCTCCTAGAAAAGGCGTGTGAAAGAGAGACCCATAGATGGCTACATTTAAAAGCATGTCTGCAGGTTGTTTGCTTTTAAGAAATGCAGAGTAGTATGGAGCTTTCTGAGAGGCAGTGAAATGTTGATTTTTATTTTGACAAGTAGCAGTTTATCCACAGGACTTCTAGAAATGAGATTACTTCAGGAAGTGCTGGGTCTGGCTCATCCTCTTATCCTCTCCCACTCCTCAGAGAAGAGCTTTGTGTTAAAATTTCTTTTTTTCTGGTTAATATATGAAAAATTCTTATGGCCTATTTCACTGGTTTTGAACCTAGGTTTTGTTTTGTTTTGTTTTCAGAACAAGGGATTAGTTGGACCTATAAGATGATAAAAATTACATAGATATTTTATTTGAAAATAAGTTGAATTCAGGAGTTTAAAAGATTCAGTTTTTTTAAAGAAAAATACTTTCAAGAAAACTATAGTTTTCAGAATTCAGTTTTAATTCACAGAAAGTAAAATTTCATATTATTCTGTCTCGGATTGAGATAGGGCAAGTCTAGGTATCAGCAGCAAAATAAAGGGCTTTTAGAAGTCATTAGAAGGGCATAATTGTTGAAGGGCCCTTCTCTTGTCTCTTTACCACAAAAACAGGTAACGCACAAAGTTACAATCCTTTTCAAGTTTTTCATGAGTCATGTTGGCATCTCAACACTGTTTTGTGAAGGGGAATGTAATTCTTGTTGTTTGCCCAAAATAGTGCTTGTGAGCTTCATGGATGGGAAGAGGGCAGAAGCTTTCATTCTGCATGCTTAAAACCCCAGAACACTGGCTTGTGTGCTAAGAGCATGTGAGATGATTTAGATGGAAGGAGTTCAAGTGATGTGTTTCTTTTACAACCCTTTGGCTGAAGAGTCAACTCATCTTCTGGTCTGCATAATGCACTTTTTTCCATCAGAGAACATTGTTTTGGCTCATCTTCCATGGCTGTTTTTAGCCAGGCTT
>NW_010334630.1:47463-50382 GCF_000700745.2 Antrostomus carolinensis | reverse complement strand
CAGGAATGGATAAAGACATTTCCGTTGTTCAGAATTTTGAGAGAGGAGGATAACCTTTTAAAGACTGATTCAGCCAACTTTTGACATGCAGTGCAGAGCACACTGCAACTTGGTGTCATTGATAGCTGGAGCTGGGAACTGTCTCACTGTTGTCACTGAGTAATTGCGTAGGTCACAGGAGAATGAAGAGCTACAATGAGACAGAAATATGAGTCAACCTTAAGGAATAGTGTGGGGAACAGCATTTTCAAAAGCTGTTTTTCACATAGCCTTTTGGATAATCAGGCAAATCTATTCCAGTAGTTGAGTTTGTGGTACAATTAGATAATGTAAAGTTCTAGGCTTACAGCTCTTTAATTTACTGGACACTTCTTCTCAGTAAGGCTGTTTAATTAATTGGCAGTGAAAAATGTGCTGGGTTTGGCAAATTACATTTCTGTCAAAGCCCCTGCAAGATTCATTAAATCATATCTGAGAGTGCAGGAACTGCCCTTCCTCAACTGCTGGCTTTGTATCTATTGGGTGGTGTTTCAGGTTTTACCTCCTGATTACACTGCTCTGTATACATAATTGGTAAATGCAGCTTCTTTCAGTACAATCCCAGGCAAGAGTAGCAAGACTTCTTGGGTTGTTGCACAATGTGACCCACTGCAGATGCGACAGGCTGCGCTTCTTGAGCAAAAGGCTTTGGCAGTTATGGAAGGGACATGTTTCTGAATACTGGAAACTAGTGTGAAAACATCTTTAAAAAACCAACCAACCAAAAAAACCTCCCAAAACTCTGCCGGCCCCCCCCCAGCAGATTCAAATTTGTTTGCTTTATGGTAGTACCCACTTTATCATGCAAAGAAAAAAGCAGGGTTTTTTTTTTCGTTGGACTTACTATTCAAGAGACATGGAGTTGAATAAAGACCGACATGTTAGTGCAGGATTATGGGGCATTGCCAGATCTCTGTAGGAAAAAAGTATACAGAAAATGCTTTGACTGAGGTCACTGCCATTATTCCAATTCTGTTAAAATGAGTAATTAAATTATAGTGGTTGTGTTGTTGTAGCCCTGATGGTCTAAGGAGATGTGTATCAGTTGCTCTAATAAAAGATATTACCTCTCCTTACAAACCTTACTTCAACTTAATCATATTACAGATTTTAGAAGAGGGAGAAAGGAGCCAACAATTGTAGCACTAAAGATAAACATTTTGATAATACTGGTAAACTAGGACAGTGTGAGACTTAGCTAAGGAGTTGGTGAATAGCTGCCATTTGGAGGACACAGATTCTGTTGTTTATCAGTAGATCCTCATTTAGATATCAGGTCTGGCCCAAACTGCACTTAGCCTTAAGCAGGTGAGTAATTTAATTTAAAAACAAAAGAACTACTACCTGTTAAAAATGTCAACAGAGCTGCTCACCTCTTGGTCTGATTGAGGTTCATGATTGAGGTTTCAAACTGCAATAAATTTCAGAGAGTAAAGATTCGTTTGGTGGTCACTGAACACATAGTGCTGTGGAACAAAGCAAAACTTTCCGAGTCAGATCAAATAGGTACAAGACCATTCTGACAAACCTTGTCTGTCTTTTCAATTAGGGATACAGCGGGCAGTCTATGAATAGATACATTAATCCATCTATAAGTTGATAACAAAAGCATGAGCTGTCTTCTAACCCAACAGTGAACACTTGGTCTTTTGCCTTTAGTGTAACTACTTCCATACTGCCCACAGATTTAGACTTTGCTTCCCTTTGTCCTTTGCTTGAAGTGGCATATTGCTTAAGCATGGATTTGTGTTAATATGCCCACATGCCAAAATTTCATAACAATCAAAGCAGCCCTGTTCTATTCAAGTTTTGTCATATTTCAATAATACCTGATTCAAAGAAGGCATTGCAGTTGCATTCATTTATTATCGATGATGTGCTGAGAGTAAATCTTGACACTGTTCTGTTGTAATTTTTTTTCATGGCTCAAGAGCAGCATTCATGCAGAGTGACAGCTGATAAAATTCAGTGTACTTTGACATTTGGTTCCACTCTACAATACAGTCTCTGTAGGAGGAACAACCTCTCTTCTCATCTACCCCTCAGCTCCGTCTGTTTATACACCTCTATTTTTTTATCTGAGGTGCAGAAGAGAGAGTGTCTTCAGTTTTTTTTTTCTTGTTTTAAAAAGATAAATTTCATTGAAATAGATTTTGAAAGCTGAAAAGGGAAGTCCTCAGACTGTGCCAGGTTACTGAGGTGTACAGTTCAACGTGCAAGATCAAATTGGAGCAGTGCCTGTAGATTGCCATTCCCTCCAACTTCATTTTGAAAATTTGAGCTGGTGCCAGGTTACCACTCTGCACTTGTTTGGCTCCAGTATAATTTACACATGGTTTTTGCAGTCAGTTATGTTGGTATTTTATGCTATCTATTGATTTTATACTTCACTAAGTATTTTATTTAAAGCACTCCAAATAGCTCTAGATTTATGTTTTAAAAGTCAGGATGTTAAGAGAATTTTATAAATGAAAAATAATTTGGAAATCACCAGATTATTATTTTTCTGTAATGATGTAAAATATTGCTTAAAGCAATGACAATGATCAGGGCAGCAAATGATCCACAAATGACGTCTGAAGGAACAGAAGCCAACATATTGAATGACAGGTGGGTTTTCCCTACCTAATAATAATAATAATCATCTATCAAGCAAATTTAATTTTAAGATGAAAGAAGTAGCTTACTCAGCTCCTAAACTGAAGGCAGAGATTAATGAGAATCAATCGAAGCATTTAAAAAGAGTGCAGGGAGAGAGCTATTTTGGACCTCAAATATTCCTCCTGTCCCTGGTAGAGGCAGAAAAGAAACTGGAAAGACGTGGCCTTACAGAAAGACCTATCAGATGAGTAACTTTCATAATTTTCTTCACACTCAGCA
>NW_010334630.1:40735-47440 GCF_000700745.2 Antrostomus carolinensis | reverse complement strand
AGGAAACTCTTGCACTGCATACCTGCATTTGTATCTGTGTGTGAACACCCGTACTGAATGTGCTTGTGATGTACACATTCAGTAGCTTAGCTCTAGCCACAATAAAGTGTGAGGAGAGATGGGAGTGAAAAAATACTTACTAAATTAGATAGCTCCCCCCTCACAAAATCTCTGCTGAAGTTAGATATGCTAGTTTAACTAAGCCATCCTGCTCTGGCCTTCATGACTCAGTATTGTTGATGGTTTCTGTGACTCATTAGAAAAGTCCCAAGAGTTTATTGCACAGAGCCTCCATTTCTTGTTTGGCTGGCCTTTGAGTTTTCCCCAAACCCTACTGATTTCAGAGACCTGTGCAGGAAGGAAAGTGTATCTACATAGATATAGTTACACAACAGGGAGTTAAATGCCTTTGGAGACTGAGAATTCAGTACTAGTATGATTTTCCCTTCTAAGGCTTCTGCCACATTTATTTTCCTTCTTAAATTAACTTTGACTTTTAAAGTTTTTTAGTATTCTGTGTGGTTTCTTCTGCATCTATTCTTGCTTGCATAACATGGACTTTCAAAATTTTTACATGCATTTAATTTTGAAGGACTGAGTTCTCACAGATTCACACTACTGAAAAGCAAAAGGAGAAAATCCTTTCTTCATTCATCTAACTGCAGCTATGGAATTCCTCACTAGTATAAAACTACACTTACAGAAGTACTGAATGACCAAATCTCTCAAAAATAAATAATTTATCCTGGTTTCAGGTAATTTATATTTCTTTTATTTGGGGCATGTCGTTTGGAAATAGATAGCTCTGTATGTACCAGAGTTTTTAACTCATCCATAAATGAGCTGATGTCGATCATGTCTGAGGATAACATGTTGGAGGCTGCTGGACAAAGTGACTTGCTTATTCTGATCTGATGATGAAAATTGGTCATCTGTTGGGGTGAGAGTCAGGACTTGAGAGTACTACAGAAAATTGTTTTTCCCCACAAGAGCATCCATATTCTGAGTTAGCTTCTCAGCTTGACCACTTCCTTGGGCTTGTTTTTTAGTAGTAGTTCAAACTAGCAAAATACATAAACCTCAGCTTACGCCCAACTTAGACCTTGGCTCTTTTCCAAAACCACTTTTGTAATTCTTGCACTCCCATGAGTGTTACTGTCCTTCCTTGGGTTCAACATGGGGTTAACAAGCCTTTTGCATCACAGCACTTCTCAGTGTTTGAGTCCTGCTGTGACACCAGGTTCAGTGCATGTGTAAGCTAGGAATCTTCTAGCTGCAGGTATTAAGGAACCTTTTCAAATCAGCTCCCAGCAGTGCTTCCAAAATGTGCAAGCTCTGGATATTGGTGCCGAGAGGGAAATTCACCATTTTTGCAGGATCTCATTTTATGCATACACAGTTGCTTGTGTTTTTTGTTTGTTTTCACCCAATGTTTGCCAAAATTATGTTCAAAATACATGGTTCAAAACCCCTTTTCTCTTTCCTCCTCTCCAGTACCTGTCACTGTAACAAAATGAGAAAACACTTTACAAAACAGAGAAAAAAGTACACGCAGGAAGCTTTTTAATGATAGTATCTTTGAACAGTTCTAGCATTGGCCACTAACACTTAAACTACTAGTAGTTTTGCTTGGTTTAAATGAGTGCTTAGCAGTTTAACTTTCTCAGCCAAGCAACGTTGTATAAACACAAAACTATCTCAGGGTTTTCCTGTCAGTATTCGTATATTCTGACTCTGTTGCATGGGCCAAATGCTCACTCCTTTTGGAGCTGAGGTTTTTTTTTTCCCCCAGAGCTAGCTGTAAAAAAGAAACAGAGGAAATCAAACCCAGTGTAAGCTAATTGACTAATTAGCTGAAACTCGGTATCCTTTCCTTGTGATATACATTATAAGTCAGGTCTGGAAGTATTGAATTACTCAGGTAAAGTATCCTGTGTGTCCTTTTAACAAAACAAAGGAAGTTAGCTGTATAAGTTTTTTCTTACCTCATTTGTAATGAGCTAAGATCTACCATGTGGCTTAGCTGAGGCTCACCCGTTATATGTATGAGTCTCCCTGTATTTCTTAAAAAGTTAAGTTTAAATAATAATTAATGGCAGGTGATGTAGAGGTGTGTTTGTGTGCATCAGTATAATGTTGTTTTTGCTTAGATTTGTTTGCAGGAAGCCACTTAGATCTGGCACTCTGCCTGATTTATACTAAAACTTTCATGTTTCATAAAGCAGCTTAGAAAACATTTAAAGAGCTGTTGGAAAAACAATCTCATCTGTTTAAGATAATAATCCTGTTTTTGAAAAACTGAACATCTAACAGCATTGCTCATGTATTTACTGTATCTTACTTCTCTTGCCTATCATTAAGTTCCCAGACAACAGCTCTTTCACTGACTGTTCCTTCCCTTGTCAGTACTGTCTAGAGCTTTTCATTTTCAGAAGGCTTTTGGTTTGTTCATTTGCTGCCCCTTGGAATGGATGAACAAGCTTTTGTATGGATCAGGGCATCCTGATATGCAAAATCAGTCTTAATTTTCAGAGATACTTTGCTGCATGTCATAGAGTGGCAGGCTTCCCCCTCCAGCTTGTGTTTTGGTAGGCAAGTAAGGTCCACAGATTAATCGGGGCTGACATGAACCTGAGCTGGAAACTTGAACTAGGTTTTAGTGTTATTTTTTAATCTGGAAGTAATCTGGAGTCTTGAAGATTCTCTCTTAGGTCGTCCTGTGCATAGCTGGTTTTGTTTAACTCCACTAGCTTTTGGACTTGAAGTAAAAGTTTGATCTGATAAGGATCTTCAGCTGAGAAGAGGTCTTGTGGAAAGAATCCCTATGGGACCATCAGGTGGAATTAAGGTGGCAGAAGTCTTTCCAGTTTGTATAACAGCTCATCTCTGTTACTTGGTCCTTACAAAGAAGGTGTGGGAAAGGTTCCCCAGTAACTGGGCTTCACCAAGGGTGAGTCTTGCCTTTGGTGGCCTTCTATGGTGGAGTAACTACACTAGTGGACAAGGGAAGAGGTATGGTTGTCATATCTCTGGACTTCTGTAAGGCCTATGACACAATCTCCTAACACTGAGGATCATGCCGTACTGGTCATGTATGTGCACCCCCTTTATACTTTGCGTATAACCTCCAGCTGTTCTTATATTCATGTCACTGAGTACAAGCCTACTGCCTTGCTGGCACGCTGGAGTTGTCCACATCTGTAAATAGAGCTTGTTTGCACTTTGCTCCTCTGGAACTGCACTCCTTGGGTCGTCTATGCCTTTTTCTGGGCTTAGGGCTCAAGACAGTGCAAGTCCAATAAAAAAGTGTTATCTTCTTCTGTGCAATGCAAACACGTGAAAAGTTCAAATAACTTAAAGAGCCACAGGTCCCAGTTTTTGCCTTCAGGAGGAGCTCTTTCTTCAGTATTGGGAGAGCTGCATCTTAGTGGCTTAGGTTGTTTCTTTGCTGAGCTTCCATGCACATCTTTGCAGCAGTGTCCTGTGACTGGTGACGAGCACACAGGGTGGGAAATGGCACACAACGAAAACCATGGATTATTACACAGCAGGATGGCAGCAAGTGTGCAATAGTCGCACTGCTTAGTGATAAACCCGTCCATAATAAACCTGCTCACTGCAAGGGGGTTGGACTAGATGACCTTTGAAGGTCCCTACCAACACAAACAGTTCTATGATTCTAACTTTTTCTGTGATCTTGTTGAAGAAGGAAGCAACTTCCTGAAGCAGCTGAATTCTCCAAAGGCAAGACAGCTACTGCCAAAAGGCAGAGCTGGCGCTGCAGCCTGCTTGTTAACTTCAAGGGCTGTGAACAGGGGTATCTTCATAGAACAGAAGCTGTCTTAGTTTTACTAGTCCCTACACTTCTGTCCTTCGTTACAATCAAGTGGTTGAGCTACCAGCTAAAAGCACTGCATCTGGTCCTTAGGATTTTGTACCCTTTCCTCCCACATATTTATGCATTCCTTTTTTTAAAGGAAATGCTTGTCTTCTACGTCTATCATGAATTTTCAAAGGAGCCCCTTTCTGACAGGAGTGGGTGACAGCCTTGATCTGACTGAAGGTAATGAAGAGCTGGATGCTCATGAGACTGAAGCTGAAGTCCTACGCCATTGGAGACCTTGTCACATGAAGACGTGTACCTAGAGCCATGAAAGATCTGCATGTGATGACATTTTCACATGGATGTGATGATACTCAGTCAATTGTCAGTATATTATCTACAAATCTTCACCTATACTGAGTAATGCTGCAGTCTGCCATGTCTAGCTGACATAAAGTTAATTTAGTGTCCCTTCATTTCTCACCGGAGATGCTGATTAACTAACGTTTATGAAATAAAGACATGAAAACTAAAAGAAAAGAAGAAAAATAATCCTTATCAAATAAGTAATATAAGACAGCAATGCTGAGGTTGAAGTCTTCTGGTAGCCTGACTGTTGCTCTGAAGGCAGAACAAAACCCCTTTGGAAAGTATTTCTGGTGGCTGAACAGGCAGTTTCCTTGGCCTTTGGTGAGGGAGGAAAGAATATGCAGGTTTTAGATTCCTTTCTTCTGCTGAGAAATTTTCAGTTCAACTGTTAATAGAAAGACAGGGATTTTCCAGTTTTGTGATAACACAAATTGATTTATAAACCTGATCTTTCCATCTGTGACGTTTCCTTTACGTCCACATACGTATGTCTAATAGCCCCATAACAATTTAAAGAGCAGGTAGATAGTTGTTTTATCTTGTTGCTGTTTTTAATATGATTCAATAAGTAGGCATAACAGGAGCAGCTACGTGGGTGATAGTCATTCCTGCAGAGTTTGCCATGTCTGACGAACAACAGCCTGCACGCTGAGCAGAAAGCCCTAGCAGGGGTGTTGCAGTAAAGTGAAATGCTGCCTCTGTCTCCATCTTCTTTTGCAAGTATTTCTATTTCCTGCCTTGGATTAATTTATTGAATGGAGCAGTTTACCTTACCAAATGAATTGCTGTTTCTCCTTAACCTTAACTCACATTTGTGAGTTTCTCAGCAATGCAGGAATGGTCAGACTTCTGTTGCCTTCAGACCTGCACCACAGATCTGTTTTGCTGGATGTGATTTAGCCAGCTGTGAAAAAAATGTCATGTAGTCTCTTCCTTCCTCTCTTCCTGCTATATCTTCTTTGCTGCAGAGGAGCCTGTACTGCCAGACAACTGCTTACACATTCTCCTTTTTTGCCTGTCTCTCATGATAATACAATCAGTGTTGGCAGAATCACATAAGCCTCTGTTTGCAGGAAAATCTGTGTCACAATATGGCAGAATTACAGGGAAGTGTTTTGGATTTCTGCTAGGAAAAAGCCAAGATCCTTTCAAAGACCAGTAGCTATAGAAATTTATGTACTTATCAATGCCACTGACTGTCTATCAGACAAGAGTGTTGAGAAGAGCGAGAAGAAAGACCAGAAGTTATAAAATTAGACTTCATAAACACTGAGACACTGTTTCCTTTGTCTTCAGCAAATTGAAACAATTGTGGTTATGTCAGTTCTGTCCAATGAATAATATGAGAAGGGATGCCAGTATATAAGGATAGCATGAAATCTCCTTATATCAGTCTTTTGCCTGTAAGAATTATTCATGTTTCGTGTAAACTCTCAAACTCTTCCGTTGGGTAAGACTGACATTAAATCTTGATATTATTTATTTATTTGTTGGAGGCCTGGGAAAAAGAAACAAAGCAAAATCTGCGAGCAGGGATAATGTGAAATAGACAAACAGTGACTACATTGTCTGGCATAATTTTTGAAATTGATTCATACTATTAAAGACCAGTATTTTTGGATTCTGGATTAAGTAATCTTAATGAAATTTGTTATCTAGCAAGTTAGGGATATCCACCAATCATCAAATGGAAATTACATCCTTTCCATAAAACTGATATTTAATTGCTGTTAAATTCAAAGGCAGACTGATAATGTATTTTCAGTGTTACTGCCATCCTTCTGATGTGCACAAACTTTAAGAACACTCAGTAAGTGAGTGTTGTTAAAGTCATCTATGAGTTTGTGGTAAGGTTTTACCCTCGTGATAGTTTAAGCTGTCATCAAAGCACTTTAGGCAGAGACGTGGCTATTGTTCCTTGAGAGGTTAAAAAGATAGGTCAAAATAGGGTGTTTAGGTGATTATCAGTCAGCATTGAGGAGCAGATCCACTCATGGGGCTAAAAGGCTTATTCAGGTACAAAATCAGGAAAGAATCTGAGCACTTCTGTGTTTGAGCCTTTTAGCTGTAGTGATCTAGGAGGAATTAAATCCTCCTTGTATTTCTGTCTCTAAAAGGATTCTTATATGGCATTTTAAGGACATAAAAAGATGAGTGGTAACTCTCTGAATACGGTTTGAGAACTTGGCAGGAGTACAGTGCAAGTTGAAAGTCAGTTTTGCCGGTTCGCTGACTCTCGCAGTGTAATCCCCACATTGCGTTATGCAATAGTGGCACCCAGTGGAGGCTGGAATTACAGCAAAGTTTCCCTTGCTGCTGGGTAAGACCTGCCCAAACCTGCCTAGGACTGCAGGCGCTGATTCAGGAAGGTAGGCTTATGAGGACCAAAGCTATGTACAACTTAAGTGTTCTTCTAAATCAAGAACTCCTACCTGTCAACTGCGCTTTTAATTTGAAAAATGCGTCTGAGTGTTTTTCAACCTATTCTCAACAAAGTGGACAGTGTGAGGGCC
>NW_010334630.1:26122-40722 GCF_000700745.2 Antrostomus carolinensis | reverse complement strand
ACAGGATAGACCCTCTGCTTTAGCTGCTTTACTTCAAAAACCTGGAACAACATTTAATGCAAGAACATCTTGGGGAGTGGAGGAATAATGCCCTTTATGCCTACTGCCTTGAGAGTACTGCTTGAGTAGTGACAGGATCAGCCTCAAAAGCTTGGAGAGAAAGTGAAAAGCAGCATGTGTGCGTGGGGGCAAAGTGGAGCAGAAGGGAAGAGTGGTTCCTAATGCAGTCACCGTCTGGGCTTAGGTGCAATAGTCTGAATGGACTGTAAGGTGTGAGAGAGGAGTAAGAAGAGGAGGCATGCCAGACGTGTGTCATGTAGATGGGAAGGAAGTCTCTAGGGACCACATTTTAGTGTTTTAAATTTGAGCAATGCTAATAGTAGCACTGCCAAAACCAAATGGACATTAATAACAAGCCGTAAGCAGAGTAAACCCCCTGTAATGTGATATGGAGTCCTCAATGTCTTACAATGTGTGTGGAATATCAGATTTCTCTAAAGAATGTATTATTTGCTATGAGGATGGTCAACATGCTGCTCTATGGGGACTGAGTAACTGATGTGTAGTGCCAAAGAGAATTGAATGAATTAGAATAACGTTCCTGTGTACCTAGTGCTATGGAGCTCTGATTGCAGTTCCAGGTTGCATGCCTACTCGGTGTCTTATATGGTCAGAAAAACGCAATTAATGAGGATGATGATCGAAGTTCCTAGAAAATTTTCGTCTCTAACTGGTTTAGTACCCTCTGCCTGCTTTTTTTTGCATTTGTTTTGACATTTCATTGTAAGCACGGGATGCTTTGGCATTTTGGCTACGCTGGAGTTATCTAGACCTGTGAGGGGAGGTCAAGATACAGGAAAGCATGTTCGAGCAAATGCTGTTTTGCAGTCAAGAAGGAGTTTAAGAAAGGGAGAATGCCAAGTTGGAGCAGTTTCTTTACACATTTCAGAATTGTTTTCATAGATGCAAAAGTCATTAGGCAGAACAGGCTCCTTATTAAGTGCATGCTCTGTCACTGCTGCAGTACTTTGTTTTGCAAGTGATCCCATTAAGTCACCAGGACTTCCTGTTGATTAGGTTACTGTTCAGTTTAAGATATACTCTCATAATTTCAGGAGAAATGGCTGCTTATTTTAATGATAATAAGTAGCATCCTTACAGTGGCATTTCTCTAAGCATTATTTGTCGGTAAGTAAGTAGATTTTAATCTTCATTTTATAACACAGGGTGTGAGAGCAAAATTAAATCAAGAGTAAGAAGCTGCCTCAAATGTGTGACGTGAACTTCATGGCTGATCCAGACATTATGTTATACTACTGTCTAGGGTGAGGAAGGAATTACAATGACAGAGAAGGCAAATTAGAGCTGTTAGAATAGGCTGGCAATTTATTTTTGAGCTAGATACTTGCTTGTTCTGAGAAAAATTATTAAAGGGCATAAAACACTTCTTTTATCACTCACTAAAGATTTTTCCCATCTCATCCTGTGTTCTGGAAGAAGAAATGGATTGCAAATCACATGATATCACCTAGAAAATACTCGAATGAAGCCACATGTCTTCTGAATTCTTGCTCCTATTAGAGGAATTTATAGTAAGTCTTTAAAGACTGTAACAAATTGCTTTTTCCCCTTATTCAGAAGAGGATTTTTGAGGAATTGTGCCCCAGGGACCTGGCAGCGTTTGAACTCCCCAGCCCATGGTCTCCTGTGCTGCTGTGTCAGATTGAGAAGCACACCCTACATGTTTACAGTACTGTACTTGGCCATCTAAGTTGTATAGCAAGTGATATTAATGTTTTAATGAGTAAAATTTGTGTGTTGTTCCCATTTGGTTCATCTTCCTTTCAAGCACCTTTAAACATGAAATAACACACTTGCATCTGATTTTTGGCACAGTTTTGCCACTTCTTGGCTAGAAGGATTTCTGTCTTGTACAAGCTAATCAAAATGAAGGACTTGCCACAAAATGTATAAAGAAAGTAAGGCATCTAGGACCGAGGGCATTGAAGAAGGCACTAGAACAGAGAAGTCTAATTAATCAGATGAAGACTTTCATCCTGAAAAAGGACAGGTAATTGAGACATACTCATGCAATTACAATTGATTTTTCTCACAGAAAAAAAAAAAAGACACAAAGTATGGCAGTTGCTGAAAGTGGTAATGGAAAAGGAAGTAATTTTAAGTAGAGATAATGCTGGCTTTTTTCTTTCCTTTTCCCGCTTAGTTTTTAAAGAAAATCATGAGTGCTGACTTCTAATCCTAAAAAGAAGCTAGTCAGGGTAAGCCTGTACCAATAAACAGTATTTCAGAGTTGCAGGAAAGAGAAAATAACATGGAGAGACATGAAAAGATAAAACAATCAACAACCTTTTCAGTAACATGGATTAAGATTTACAGTTCAATTAAGAAAGATTAGTTGTTCAAACTCATTAAAAGATGACTGATTAGACTTTTTCCTGTTTGTTTGGTGTTGGTTTTTGTTTGTTTTGTTTTTTAAGCAGAATGGTTTGAGGCCAGCTGTTCTGAACAGAAAAGTGATTCCACTTTCCCTTAAAATCCTTCAGGCCTTGGTGTAGCTATTGTCTTGTATTTACCTTGGCTGTTCATCTTCGTTTGTAATGACTTCTGTATTTTATCTCTGGTTAATGGTGTTCTTCAGTAAGACAGCCAAGGATCTAAGCCATAGGCATCAATATCTCTGTTGCAGCTGGGCACCTAGTCCATAATGGCTAGCAAAGGAGATGACAGAGGCGCCCTGCAGGCTTTGTGCGTAAGAAGTGGGAAGCCTTAGATTTCTGCTGTGGCAAGGACCATCTAGAAGGTAGTTTGGGTTTACTTTGCTATAAAGATACCTTTGCTCAGTGATGTGACTAATGAATCTCCAGAGTTCACAGTGAATGGATTTTTGGACCTGAGAAGATCCGAGTAGAAATCAACAGTTAATTAGAAACAAATGTGTTGTTTTTAAAATCCCCTGGATACATGATAAAAGATGCCTTACAAAGCAGTTTAAAAAGTGTTTTAAAAAAGGACTGAAAAAAACCCTTCTACATTGCTCTGCTGAAGTCTGAGTGCTGTTACAAACATACATGTTCTCTTTGGGGTCTGAATGTTAAACATAGAAGTTGAACTCTCTAAAATTGTCAACCAGTCATTGCAGCTTCCAAGGATGACATAATAGTGCCAGGCAAGAAAAGCAACATGGAAGGTTATTTAAAATGTGTAGATATTCAGGGGGAATATCATATACATATCAATAATAACCTAGCTTTTTTGGGACTGTGAAGACACATCTAGTAAACGTACTGATATTTAATAGATTTCACAGTTAACAATTTCCCATTGTTGCGACAAACTTTTGTCCACAGGCTTTCAGGAAGAACACTAGAAGGTGTTGAGTGAAAGCATTTAATTAGAGTACTCCACAGTGTTGCTGCTATCTTTGCTATTGGCAATATGGAAATTATTTTAACATGGAAAAATATGGAAATAAATGCTATTGGCATTTGATTTGGGTATTAGGAGAAAGCATAGTCACAGATCAAAACCATATGATGCTGACTATTTTATGTACACATGCAAACACACAGACTCTCTTCAAGAACTGACAATTCTACAAATATTGTGGAAACAAAAGCCTACTTGTTAAATGTAACAGCTGTTGTTCAGGATATTAAACAGAACTTCAGAGCACATACTGTGAACAGAATACCTGGGTGTCTAGGCAGTCTGAGAGTATTCGTAACTGTAAAGACCTATAGTGAAATTTGGGACAATATGGGATGTGGAACAGTTCTTAGCTCAACGAGGTCTTGATCCTGTGGAAAGACTTTTCTTGATGGCTCCTAATTTCACTAGGAGATGATAAGACACTTGTTTGTGTTATGATTAATGTGCCTGAATTGCAAGGTGCATTTCATACATTTTGTTTAAAACTAAGCCTGTAACATGCTCCTTGTTCATGGAAGGTGAGAGAGAGGGTGGCTCTTATCACACCAGAGACTCAGTTCACGACAAAGTTTTGAATGATCTTTACTAGAACATCTTTTCTTCTAAGTAAGTTATATGTAGAGAGCAAAAGAAAATGTGTAAAAGATATTGGCCCAAACTTTTTGTTTGGAGGGTACTAATCTAGTGGTAAGCAAGAATAAAATGTGTGGGTTACTTTTAAAAATTATTTGCACAGATTATTCTTTCCCTCCCCCAGGATCCCTGTTGGCTTTGAATTTGGCGTAATCTGTTTATATAGAGTGTGATTTTGTACAGCTTGCCTTCTTCATCAGGCATGAGTCAAAGTAAATTTCAAAACTACGCTGAATTCATCTCTGGTAAAAAATAGAGTGATACAACACAGACTTTGTGCTGGCTTTTCCCTAGCAGTCGCTATCATTGCTTATAGTCCTAGCTTAGTCCTGTTGCAACACTTCCCCAAGGGTGAGAAGAGTGTGAGGAGGGCTCTACCTGCTGCCTGATGAAGCTGGACACAGCTGTACTGCGAGAGGTCACTGAAAGAGCTTCCAATCCTAGTATAAATAGAAACGTGTTCACAAGTATTTCTTCCTTTCGTTCTTTGTCAGCTGTAGAGCTGAAATACTGTAAAATTATTATGATTTTAATATTTTATTTACAATCTGAATTATTCTAAGATACATTCTGAAGCAAATGACATCTATTCTGTTTGTTAACGCTGTTGGAAAGGGAGAGTGCACTGCAAGCAAGTCTCAGGACAGAGTCCAGTAAGCCACCACTTCATTCCAGTGTATAGCAAGGCACTGTCCTTCAAGACAGCATTTTCTTCCAGCCAGACTCTTGGGTCTTTAACAGAATGTGAACTCTTCCTAGAAGTTTGGTATACTTTGATCTAGTGTTATTTCTTTGGCCACAAGGGTTTGGCAGTTCTGATGTCAGTGACATGTTTATACCCCTGAATTCTAGTCATCCTGCTTTTCTAGTATCCCATGACATTATCTGTGCTTCCCTCTGAAACAGGAGACTAGATCTCTCTGAGATCATTTTACCTGATGGCTCATAGTATACTTCTGACTGGTCATAAAGATTCCATGCAAACGGTTGATCTTAAACTTGAATCTCTTATGCTTAAAGCAATTCTGAAATTATTTTATTACCACTGCAGTCATAGAAATAAATCAATGTTTGTAGGAGTCCCGAGGAGATTTTCCTAACTGTCAGGAGTGGAATCTTATGACCAAATAGCTTGAGTCTGCTGTAGCCAGTAAAGTTCCATCAATTTTCACCAGAAGAAAACTGCTACTTTTTTACTTTTTTGAAATTCTTGTTTGAATAAGGGTAGCAATTTCCTCTGTTGTTATTACAACACGAATGGACTCTTACTGAGTTGCTCACTAAAAGTTTTATAGCTAAAGTGCTGTGAGTGTTTTCATTATAAATGGCTATCATAAAGCTCTGTAACTTGCTTGTAAAAATTCTCTGCCAATAAAAATCTGGCACATACAAGGTCAGTTCTGGAGCTAATTTATTTAAATTAATTTATTAAAATAATTGAACAGCCATTGTGAAGTAATGAGTGTAGCAAACATATTAACACTTGGTGCCTCATAGTACTTTTCTTAAAAGCAACAAAAAGTTTTAGAAAGAATAACATGGGTGAAACACTGGGTCAATTTTGGCAATTATGTGAATTTAGACATTTTTATGAACAAGTTGCTGTATATATTTATACATTCTATTAGATGAATATTAGGGTGTGTTTAATTAGTGTACATATGATTCAAATACTGCGGAGGCCTTGCATTTCAGAGACTGGGTATTTTTTAGGCTAAACTGACTAACACCCTTGAAATGGGAAATATTTGCAGGAAAATTATTTGCATAAAGGATTTGTTTCTGAATGCATTTACAGAATCTCCTATTTAAAGTAACAGTAAAAAAAGAAACATCCTGTGCTATCTCCATCGTTCATTCACTTTCTCTACCTTTCTAATGTAACTTTACTTTCTGCTGTGGTGTTTTCATTGTCATACTTTGAGCATAGGGTTGGGTTATGTTTGTTTCTCACTTCTTGGTATAATGACCTGTTCAAGAATTTTAATCTGATGAGAGGAGAAATTGTATGTGAAATTTCAGTAATAATTTATAACAATAAGACCTTTTATTAACTCTTTAGCATAATCACGCTAAGATTTGGAAGTATTGACTTAAACACAACCAGAATTCTAGCAGCAAGATTATCAGATACATTTCCTGAGAGAAGAAAGACACTATGAAGAGTTAGATTAGCTGATAATGACTGATTCTCTGGCTGTGACCTGTATGCTGCTCTTTTTGGATAGAGGCACTTTCTCATTATTGTAATAGATGAAGCGGGTCCTCTAAAAATGTGGCACGAAGAGGTACACTAACAAACACTTACTGAAAATAAAATCCATGTTGTCACACCAAAACCTAAATGATACAAAGTAATCAAACATGTTGCAAGAGTGTTCTTGTTTTTAAGTGCCAGACAGCAGGTGTTTGAGAATATGCCCTCATGCAATGAAGTGTCTGTGACATTATTTATTTAAAACTAGATGATCGGAGCATGTTTTTTTTCAGTGAGCACATCTCATTTTCTGGAGTGCCCTGCTATGCATAACCCTGCAGCCCCTGTTTGTTTATAGGAATAGTTGAGGTGTTTACTTTTTCTTTCTCTCAGACTACGATCCCCCAGGGTAAATAAAAATGAGGGCTATGTGAAAACTACTAATGTATGGTCTTTCCCTCATTCAGACTTCAGGTCCCAGTATCTTGTTCAGCATTCTTATATAACACATGACAGTTCCTCTCATCTTGTTGCCAAGTCCTCTTTGTGTCTGTGTGGCTTCATTTTAATGAAATTCAGACCCTAAAGTATAATATATAAAACCTTATCCATTATTTAAAAGAAACAAGTATATACTTTCTGGAATTTGTAATGGAGATATCAAGAAAATCCTACAAATAAGAATAGATTCCTGCAGCTTAAAAATGAGCCAGTATATCTAGCCCTCCAAAATGCAGGGGAAAAGAATCTGAAAAGTATTTGGCTTCTGTCATGTGTCACATAGCTTGACGATTTAAATCTCCAACTTTATCATACGTGAACACAAATGGTTCTCCCCTATTCTCATATGCTCCTGAGATTACAGATAACACAGTCGTTATTGTAATTGTCTTTTAGCTGGGACAGAATAGGAGAAAGAGAATGTAACAAATGCTGAGTACTAAGGCCATTGCAAATGTCTTCCCCCCCCACCCCCCGGCCACTGTATTAATTTGAGGTCAGTAGTTTTCCTCCTGTTTTGTCAGCACTTGTCCCAATTTGTCCCAATTCTATAAGCACCAACAGTGGTTGAGTAGAAGGATGTGTGCTATAGATGACTTACACATAACTGCAAGTGAATTCCTTTACAGTCTCTTCTCCTTCTGCCCTTTAGGGCCACTCAGCAGTTGTCCTATAGAACTGGAGGCATATGAGGGGTAGATCAGGAAAGCTGAATGTATCCTTGGGTGATTCACTTGTATTTGTAGAGGGTAGTTTGAAGCAATGTAAACTGTGATTTATGGGAGTGGGAATATGTGAGCTGCTAGGCTAATAGCAGTGCAGTTCCTTGTTTCTTTTATCAACTACAGAAATAATACTTTAAAAGACTGTCTTTGTATCACTCCTCAAAACTGAGGGAGTTCAAAGTCAGCTATTCCCTTATTGTTGAAGCAAAGACAAGAAAGCAAGTCTGGATATCGATCTTATTGATTCTGTCCATCCTTTCTGTAAAATGACTTATTTCCTATTACCTCTTTGACAAACAGTTGTACTTTTTATCTGCAAGAAGCTTAGAGCATCTCTGAGTGCCAAAGAACGTGCACCGTGAGGTGACTGCTGTCCCTAGGTTTCATAGGGGGAAAGGTTTACATACTCTTTATCCTTTTTACATACTCTTCATCTTTTCACTTCTAGTCAGCCCAGAATAATCTCTGCAGTTTGTTTTCTTCCTGCAGCAGGGCTGCAAGGCTGTTGTTCTAGGCACTGCCACATTTAATGCATCCTTCATACAAATGAAGACAGACATTGTTAAAAAGAAGGCAGTGGGTCTTGGTTCCCGGAGTGGCATGGAAAGCCTGCCTTCAACCTCCTTGTGGAAAGCAGTGACTTCAGACTGTTGTTGTGTGTAATATTAATATTAATGCAGTTCATACCAAATTCTGTACTGGTATCTTTAACAGATGCCTAGTCTTATTTAATGCTTTCAGGAGGAAGAACAGGTGCACTGAAGAAAGAAGAGGGCTGCCCCAGAACCCAATCATTCCTGTTGCAGAGAAAAAAAAAAAAATTCCTTTCAGAAGACTTGATCTGTGCAGTAAAGTGGTCACGTATTTATTTTGTCACTTGGATGAAGTTTCTATAACAGGGCTATACTCATAAGGATGTAAGTTCCTGGCATTTTTCCAGTTATCAATATGAAATATTAGTGATCGAGCATTTACTGAACGCCATTCCTCAAAGGCAGGGTCTCCACAGCATCTTGTTGCATTCATGGAATTCATTTGTTTGCATTATCTGGCTAACAGGTTCTTTTGTATAGCCAAGGTGATGAACAGATTTGACATTTAGCTGATTACTTCACCAAAATTAAACAGAAAACAGGGCAGCCATCCAAAGTTCCTTTCAGTGTGAAAGCTAATTATAAAAATGCTTTGAGCAGCAATTTCTTTTTGGATGTTAAAGTGCTTTTATTAGATTGTTCCTCTGTCATTTTAAAATTTATTGCTAGACACATATAAATGGGGTTGCCTGCTGGAGTAGAATTATTTTATTTTCTGTATTTAAGATGGGAGACAAAAGTGTATAGAGCAAATTTTAGGCTGAATTTGTTAGTATTTTACATTATTCTGATTAGAAAGGAACAAAACTATCTAGTGCTGGATTTCATGGATCCAAAATATGTCTTTAATCTTTATGCTGAATAAAACATATATCCACTTCTATTTAGAATTCAGCAACTCCCAGTTTCCAAAAACAATTACTTAGCAAATAAAAAAATCAAATACGTAATTTAAAAGTTGAGTACAGCCCTTGTATTGTTAGAAGCTTGTATTTTATAGTGTAGATACAAACAATCAGTGGTGATGGAAAAATCTAACTGTGTGCTTGTACCTACCTTTCATAAGCCATTACTTCTTCTGAAATAGCATGAAACTGTTTGAAAGTCATTTTGTCGAGGTCATTGAATAAGAGTTTACCAAGTGAATTTTAACCAGTAAATTTAGAGCTGAACAGTGCTGTATGCTGTTACCAGACCTTAGAAGTTTCTTGTGAAGTATTTTTTTAATGCTTTGGAATATATTTAACTTTTTATACTGACTGTTGTTATTAGTATCCTTTGGACCTCAGACAAGGTGTGATCTGGAGAGGTTTCAAGGTGACAAAGTTGGGGGGTTTTGCATATGATATTGTCTAGCACACTTTGGCTACTAAATCATCTTGTGAGGACATATATTAATTCTTGACACTGAGATCTATTAACATACCTTGAAGCTGAGTGAATTATGTGAATCTGCTGTTTCAAGCTGTAGAATTCTGCCATAACTAGGAGGAAATATTTTGCTGTAGGTAGATTAATGTTGAAAGCTTGTCAAGAAAAAGTTTAATGTTGAAAATTTATTCTTCCTCTTCTTGCCAGTACTTGATCTTCTATTCTAAATCCCATTTGTAGTCTGAAGAAAAATAGAGATATAATTTCTTTTGTATTTATCTATGTTATTAGAGTTCAAATGATCTAGTCTATTGCCTATTAAAAAGTGCATCCCAATGAATGATCTTCCAGAGAGTAATTTTTGCTCCCATCAATCTGAGAGCTTTTCTTGTAAGATACAGTAACTGTCAGTGCTTATCAAATAATTTAATTCATGCCCATTGCAGGATAAGTAATTAAGATAACATTCTGTATTAATAAATAATAAAAAAGTGAATAAGAGATTTGCTAAATACCCTTTGTGAAGGTAATGGATAGGACATAAGGTGTGTGGTCTGAGGAAGCTTTGAATAGACAAAGAATGCAGTCTGAACAACAGACCTAAGAAAGAGTCTTGGTGAGTGCACAACACAAATGTGGGTTTGGTTTTTTTTGACTGTTAAAGTATATTTCAGGCTAGGCCTTCGTAAGTCCTCTTTATATCTATAAAGTGTCCGAGCAACATATAAGGTAACTGATGCCACATTTTTTCAGAACTTCAAATAAATAAATTAATAAGGCCAGTTTTTAAAACAGTTACTCAGTGAAGTTTTTAAAAGCTCTGTTCATTTGTAAACTGCCTCCAATAATTACATTAGTTTCATTCATATAAAGATTTTAATTAGTGAATTTATGTGGATTTGATATAAGCATGTCCATAATTAATTACATAAATCTTCATACTCTGTCCCCTCTAAGCACATCTACCTACCTGCTCCACAACGTGATGAATTACTCAGTGATATGTTAAACAGGGGGAGAAACATAGTCCTGTTAATTTGAAACTTCACAGATTATGTCCTTGTCTACAGACAACCTCCCTTGGCTGGGTTTTGGTTGTTATTAACAGGTGATAAGTTTCTGTAGTTCAAACCATCCCATTGGCTATGCTCTGTTGCAGTCTGTCATTGTGTTAATGGGTCTCCTATAATCCAGAGCAAGGTGTGCTGTGTAAGGAATGAGCTTAGAACACTTCAGACACTCTAAAAGCATAAACTTATGTACATTTTACTTATTTTTCTGTTTATTTTACAAATAAACAAGGGATATGTGGACCTAGCTTTAATGTGAGAGCTGTGCAAGCTTATCAGATGCAGCTTGGACATGGTCTCTCCTTAATAGTATTTTTTGATCCTGCATTGGCTTTGTGACAAATTCAGAAAAAAGTGGCAAAAAATAGATCTCTGAAGAATTTATTGCACACTCAGGCTCAAATGTTGCAGTGGGGCACACTCACACCAGAGCCTAAATGAGGCTGTGGCATAGTAGCAGATAGCATTTGCTTATCAGAGCTTATTTTTGGATTAATGTTTAACTTGAGATGTCCATCAGAAAAGACTTGTTTGTTTGACCAAAATCAATTCAGCAGAAACCTTAAGGGAGAAGGAAATGCAAGACTTTTTGCTGGTCAACAAACCTTTATGCTGAACTGATTTGTACTTGCTAAATTGAAACTTCTTATGCCATAAATCCCACCACATTTAAGTAATTTTTGAAAATAAACGGAGTGGTTTAGCCACAGTCAAGAAAAGAGAACTGTAAACCCATCTTTGGTTGCAGAAGTGTTTCCTGAGGTATTTCCAACCTATACCTATTGTTTTTCCATAGGCTGATGGGATACTGTGCCTGGCTGACATTCTTACTGATAGCACCCATTCTGAAGCTACTCATGCAGAAGCAGCAGCAGTAATTGCACAGATCACATCTCCACATCTCACCTTCACTCAGCATCTCAGCAGCTTTCTGGAAAATATGGAAGAAATTGTAACAGCACTTGTCAGTAAGTTCTTTATGTGACTTCTGAGTTTTTCCAGTTAAAATGATAGGTTGGGGTAGGACTCTTTCATTAGAAATATTTCTTAAATAATGTTTGCTATTCTTTCTGTAACAGATAAAATAACTCAGTCACTTTTAACTCTGAATCTGGGCATTCTGCAATTATATAGTATTTTTTACTCTAGTCCATATTTGAAAAGAATTTATGCATATTTGTCAAAATAATATCTATATGAAATTTTACTGTTAGAGTCATAGAAAAGACTCAGCAGATTATCCTCTTGTCCCGTGTTTGTCTGTAAGAGTAGTTTCTAATAGTTGCTAACCTTTATGCCTATTGTATTTTCTAAACTTGTAGAACTCAAGCTCACCACTGCATCTACATTTGTATGATACTTCAGAGGAAAAGTACAGTATAGTATAATCTGTGGGCATTGTCACAAGAAAATAAAAGATCTACCTTTCTTGTCTAGGCCTCTGATCCATGGTAAAATAGGGCAAAGGTAACAACAAGCTTTTCCTTGACATGGGTCAGTGAGGACACTTCAGAAAAATAAGATGATACTTCTCATTACTTTCTAAAGAGAGAAATCTCTTCTTTATGGCACTGTGCTCCATCCCCGTAAAGTACCAGAAGCTTTCAGTCAAGCATTCTCTATCTCATCTGGAAATAGAGGGTTTCCCTGAGCTTCATGTCAGAAAGTACAGTTTGGGTCATCTAATTTGATTTCTCATGTATAATAATCAATACATGTGAATATTTCTCTACTGACCCCAATGATAACAGTTAAACTACAGCACTTCAGTTTTCATACCTGTTTTTTTTTGTTGTTGTTTAAAACAAACAAAACAAAACCAACACAAAACCAAAACAAAACAAAAGCAGCAGAAGAAAAGAGTATAGTAGTACCAGTACTTGAGGATTCTGCAGTGGCTGGGAATTACCTGAGATGTATTTAGGCATTCTCTGATATGTCCAAACAGAACTAGTGCTGCAAAAATCAAGGAGACAGTTTATTCCTGATGACTAAACTGTCCAGCAACAAATATCGAAGGTTCTGCCCAGAATCCAGTGGGTGGAATTAACCTGTGCTGAGTTTTGTTCTGCTGTAGCAATAGTGCTAGTAGCATCTGACCTGACTTAAATTTAAATTTATTTTCCAGGTTATTAGTGTACCACAGTCAAGGGACAATCTGAAGATATTAGCAAGTGGAGCATTTCCCCCATTGTCCCTGTTTAAGTTCCACAGGAATTTTAGTAGTATATACTCTGCCCAAGAAATGTGAGCATTAAAGATAGAACATGTATAACTTTGGAAGAGCCCTTTCAGTAATCACACACCAATTTCCTTGTAATATTTATAACCCAGTAATTGAATTACTGTAATACGTTTAATTTTTAAACGATGCTGAAATCCAATTGCCAGGTGATTCAGATCTTAGTTAAAATACATGTGAGCAAGGAATTAAGAGAGAAATGTGTCTTCAGCACTTCTTATTGAAGCTGGAAAATATTCAGGGTGATCTTTGACTATAAAGAAATAGGTTTAGAGATAGGCAACATGTATACATATGTTGTAAAGAATAGGATATATAGCAGAATTGTTCTCTTATGGATCAGCTCCTGTTAGCCTTCTGCCTCCTGTATTTCATTTTATTTAGTTATATCAAGCTTTATGTTGAACAACATTAATTGGAATATTCCCTGTATACTACTTAGACAAACTTATTAATTAGATGAATGTCAGAAACACTTGGTGTTTAGATTCACATTTACCATCCTTCCCTGCTTTTGTGGTTCTAATGGAGGTGTCTAATGTTAATATCACTTACAAAGCACCCTAACAATGTGACATATTACATAATTGACAAAATTAAGGTGATTCTTTGGTTTGTTTTGTTTTTTTATCTTGATGATTCTGAACTTGTTCTTGGATACATACAAGTTTCAGATGCTTAAATATTGCTTTGAAACACCTAAACATGTTTTTTTCAATGAAGGAGTGAATTTTATTCAACTTATTTTCTGCATTCCCAGAACTGTGCCAAGAAGCCTCATCCGGTGAAGTTTTCCTGCTGGCTTCAGCAGCACTTGCCAATATTACTTTCTTTGATACCATGGCTTGTGAAATATTGCTCCAGTTAAATGCAATGAAGATTCTTCTAGCAGCATGTTCAGACAGACATATAGTGGATACTCCATATTCCCGAGATCAGGTGAGTGGTTTCTCAGCATGATGCTGTCTCAGCACATTTGCGTAAAAGCGAACAGGTCTGTGTATATTTTGACATAGACACACCTAAGTTGCTTTCATGTCTTCTATTCTTGGTTCTTTTCAATATATGTCTCTTTCTTTATCTGCTCTGTTCCTTTTTATTATAAGCATTATGAAATATGGCAGCTTTAAATGTGATTTTGAAAAGAAGAGAAAGTTCCATATTTCTAAGATACTACATTTTTTTTTTTTTTCATCATGGCCAAATAGTGACACAGAGACCCAGAGAAGCTGTGGGATCAAAACATGACTGGACAGAACTTTGAGGCAAATAAGATACATATACAGGCTCCAGCCTAAATATATGATTGTCAGTTCAAAGATTAATTAGCTCCAAAAGCTGAATAAGGATCTGATCCTCAGCCCGTTGTCGTCAGTGTGCTTTGGATCAAGTCCCAACTGCATGGTGGATGGTTTGCAAGTTTTACTGGCAAATGCTGGTGATGTACTTTTGCATTTCCCTTTCTTTTTCAACATTTTTTTTAGTGTTGAGACACAGAAAATTAAATGTCTGTGCTAATGCAAAGATTAAGTCAGAGGGAATTCTTTTGTTGCTCTCAGGTACTGCCATGCAATGGGGTGCTGCAGAGGCACTGCTCAGTTGGCATCTTAGTGATGAATTTTGCTTCAGCAGAGGAACAAATGTGAAGCTTGCGGGTTTCAGTAGCTACTACTAAGGGATTGAGGCTGCTAGTCAGCTCTGTTAACCTACTTCTGTTTATGAGATATTGTGAATATAACTAAAAGTTCATAATTCAGGCCTCACAAGCCCATCCCCTTCCCACCTCTGAAGTAGCCAAAAGATGATTTATGGTAGACT